>NW_026926427.1:0-27436 GCF_032062105.1 Saccostrea cuccullata
GTTCATTAACATCAAATCAGCTGCAGACAATTTTGAGAAACTTTGAAAAGAACTACCGGGCTCAAACACAGAAGCAAAAGAAAAGCAGCATACAAGACACCAAACAATTTGGCACGATCACTCCGAAATACTAAATCATAGTTACTTTACCGTTATGATCAGCACAGTGTACCCTCAATGATGGTGCCAGTTTCCTTACTAATAAAGAGTACATGAAGAGCGCCCCCGATAGACACACAAGAAAGGGTGGAGAGACCATACCTTTACATCCTTGGACAATCGTACATGCAGGTTAGGGATGGAGACCTTAGAAATTTAAGAATGCAGGATGGGGAAGTTAAGTATGTTCGAAGAGTTTTAAGAATCTCAGAAGATGAAGGACCATAATAAAGTTCAATTACCGTGCTTGAAAGTTTGCTAAGCACCAAGATGTAAGTTGTAAAGGGCGGGCAGATTACATTTTCTTCTATGCAGTCGCCCTCGTGGCGCTGTGGTTAGAGCGTCTGCCCTAGAGTCGCGAAGTGAGGAGTCAATCCTTACGTCGCGGGTTCGAATCCCACTGCGGGACGTGGAGACCAGTCCTTCGGATGAGACCGTATAAACCGAGGCCCCGTTTCGCAGTAGGTGTTGGCACGAAAAAGATTCCTCATTGCTCAATGGCCCTGAGTGCCGAGTATAGGACAAAAGTTGCAGCTCTCCACCGGCAAATGGTGGTCTCCATATGAGTGAAAAATTTTCGAGAGGGACGTTAAACAATATACAATCAATTTATCAAGGCTGGCTGCCGGTGACAATTTCCCCGTCACCATCCAGTCCTTGAAGAACATTGATTGGCTTCAAGCTTGGACCTTCGGATGCGGTAAACCTGTTGGAATCCAAACAACTGTGAAACTAGACTTGTTCAATGGCAAACCAAGTATCCTATATACCGATTCTTGCGCACTGAAAGATCTGGCATTTCATTTGCTGTTTTAGTCCTAATTGCGAGCTTCTTGCTAGCAGCTCCCAGTAATGTTCCAATCTCTCTTTCATCTTTTATGATATATGCAACTGTATACTGAATGCAAGCATAAGGGTTGGAAACAATGTAACGGAACGCGTTCCGTTCCTATCAGTTCTTGCTAGCAGCTTCCAGTAATGTTCCAATCTCTCTTTCATCTTTTATGATATATGCAACTGTATACTGAATGCAAGCATAGGGGTTAGAAACAATGTAACGGAACGTGTTCCGTTCCTATCAGTTCCGTTTTATCCGCATTATTTAACTCGATGTTTTAACATGACTGCATACTTGTACAAGCTTTGTCTCGATCATTTTTGTCATATTTTTCTGCACTTTACGGCCCTAACAGTGTAAGTAATTAGTATGAATAACTTACAGAAACTTTTGTATATCACATTTTGTCAGTCTAAGTGAATTTATTATAGAATTCTAGCGATAAATAGCCATTGTTTACATCTGTGTATTCACATGTGTGCATTTTCAGTTTGCTTTCTTACACCTTTTGATGTTTATTTGTTTTCTTGTTTGTAGCTCTTACGGATTTGATAAACCGTTAACTATCTCTCGGAACTTGTAAATCATTCGAAGTTGGCGACAGAATAGTGAATAAATACCGGGTCCACGTGTCAAGTATGGCGGCCCGCAGCACCTGGAACGTTAGAATTCCAATACGATCTCTCCGATCCTCAACTTGACGGATCCGGATAAATGGAGCCTGTTTATTCACACACCTCTCACTGTTTCAGTCTATGCCGAATTTTCTTGTTACAGGAAATAAACATTCGTAAAGACATTATGGAGAAAACCGGAAACAACAAACGTTATAATAACCCTTACCTTAACCTGAATATTTTTTGTTTTGTAAATCTAATTAAAAAATTTAAAATCATTTTGAATAAGGTTCATTTATTTTAGAAAATTACTATAATTAGATTTCAAGGTATCCTAATTTAATCACGATAAGAAAAAAAACGCTATTAAGATTGAATACCTCAATAAAATCGCTTCATTGTTAAGGAGAAATATCTGATTATAAATTAATAAGCTAGTGAAAGAAAAATCGCTTAATTGCGACTAAAATGTCACTGAAAGACGACGGAAAGGTCACTAACAGTTGACGGAAATGTGTCCGGTGAAATGTGACTGGATACTGAAATGTAAGTGACATTCAGTGGCTGAATTGCTACTGAAAAGTCACTGAAACTCGGAAAGCCGCCTTTCAGTTTTAACTGAAAGGTCTTGTTTCTTTGTTATCTCCATGTCTTACGGAAAATCTGTACATTACTACCATGTACAAAAATCAAACCTTTGATAAGGACACTACCACTTATCTTTGTACTTACAATCAGTAAAGAATTTCTTCTTCTCTCTGTGGAGCATAGGTCTTCACCCGATCTACAGAATGGGCTGTAGATCACCCTACAGAACCCTGATAATCTGTATCTTCTTAGATCAAGTTTCCTCTTCAGGATAAGCTGTAATTATTACTCGTTACATATTACAATAAGATTGAAGTTTGAATTTGAGTTAACCATTACTCATGTTTACCCCTTATCGAAGTTACACCAGTTTGAATAAATTTTTAACCCTTGGTTTAAATTCAAATTCTTTTATATTAACCAGAAGTCTCTGTCGAGACTGAAGCTCTACTGGTTTGTACTTATAGCAAAGGAAGAGAAAAGTACTTAAACAGTTGGGAACTGAAACTTTACAACAGCAATGAATAGAATAATGATCCATGATTAAGTCTCTTTATGTTCTTAGTGTAGTCTACTTGCATGCCACATTATATAATAATCAGACTAAAACTGTATTTGGAGTAGCATTTTGAGAGTATTTAACAAAAATTTCTGTTTTTTGTAACCATGGCAACACCATTCATTGAAGTGAAAAACTGATATACAGAATTATGTACCTTAGTGTAGTCTACTTGTGTGCCAAGTTATATTGAAATAAGACCAAAACTGTAGGAGGTGTAGCATTTTGAAAGAATTTCACAAAATATCTTGTTTCCCCTAACCCGACCTTAAATTCTCAAGTTGGGTCGGTAGGTAGGTAATCAATTTTTCTGACAGAAGCTTTGAAAATACATGTACATTCTAAAATCTAATGGATAATTATCTTTATAAATAAGAAAACTACAAAAGCAAGAAATTTGTGAATAAAATGCTAAGTATCATACATATGCCATTTAAAATAAAAATTCATGATTAAATATAATCTCACGCCAGAATACATTTATATAAATCGAATAAAAAAGACAAGATTCTCAAATACGCAAAGACCGGAGATCCGAGTATATTTTTTCAAACCTTCGATCAGGCTCTAATGCTTATAGACAATCAATGTACTTTTTTGAGGGCCATGAGATTTGCAGTGGTTCTAGAGCATTATGATTTGGAGTTAAGAAGTGGCTAATTTTAAGTCGCAGGTTCAAATCCTAATGAGGAACGTTGAAACGGTTCTTCAAAAGGAACCATAAAAACTTGTGTCCAGTGTCGCAGAAGATGCTGGCTTTCAAATGTCGTCCCAACGAATCTCGAAGGGATTCAAAGCAAAGAAACAACCAGTCTTCGAAGATTAAATACACTGGACGTCTCAGGAAGGTGAACATGATTTTAAAACTATTTGGAAAGAGTATGTAAACAATATTTAATTGAAGCAAACCGAATCTACAAATGATAAAAACGCTATATACTATGTTATAGTCACGAAGTTTATCCCATACATAAAGGCACGAAGAAAGGACACCTGCATTATATTGATTAGGGTGAATATGCATATTTACATCAACTCCTATGGTTCCATAATGGCATATAGTAAACATAGGAATATAGATGAACTGGTTAGTATTAGATCAAAACTCACAATAGATAAAATGCAGTGAAATTGAATGTGTTCACTAGGTGGGTCCCTCATCTGCTCATTAGGCGGGGCTAACAATGTATAACGTATCTTAAATTCAACAGACAGGTTTGTTTGTTTGTTGTTTAACGTCCCTTCCAAAATTTATTCACTCACATGGAGACGCCAAGACACCTCCGAACCACTCTTAATTAGTCATGGTAAATTTTATTATTGAATTGTTTCGAGAGTAAAGAATTCTAATTAGCTAAAGGCATTAGATTGAGACGTCGTCGTTGTTTTATGAAGAACATATTCTCTGTATTCGCATCTGGGCGCCATTTTGTTTTCAACACATGGCAACATCGAACATCAAAAACTAGAACCGATGCACCAAATTCTGTATGTTAGTGTAGTCTACTAATGTGCCCAGTTATATTGAAATCGGACCAAAACTGTAAGAGGAGTAGAGTTTTAAAGGAAGTTCACAGAAATTCTATTTTCGGTAACCATAGCAACACCTTTCATTGAAATATAAAATCAATCAAAAACTGATACGTTAAATTATTCTTCTTCTGAAATTATACTGAAGTCAGACCAAAACTGTAGGAGTAGTAGTGTTTTAAAGGAATATCACAGAATTTTTTATTTTTAGTAACCATAGCAACATCGTCAATCAAAATCAGAAACAGATAAAAAGAATTCTGTATCTCAAGGTAGTCAACATGTGTGCCAAATTATATTGAAATCAGACCATAACTTTTGGACAAGTAGTTGTTGAAAGGAATTTCACAGAAAATTCTAGATTTAGTAACGATGAACACCGTTCATCAAAATAAAAACTGATATACTACATTCTGTATGTTGTGTGCCAAGTTATTTTGAAATCAGACCAAAAAAGTAGGAGAGTAGCGTTTTAAAGGAATTTGAAATCAGACCAAAACCTCGGTAGGAGTAGCGTTTTAAAGGAATTTCACGGAAATTTCTATTTTTAGTAACCATGGCAACTCTCGAAATCAAAACCAAGTATGGCAAAATTACACATGAATGCTTAATTGAGAATCTTTTTTATCTTAAAGTAAGGTTTAAGGAGGGACCCAAATAGGCAGGTTGCCAGCTGCCCAGTCCGTGTTATGTAATATTTTACATGATAAAAAATATTGTATTAAAAGTGTCGATTATTTTAATTACATTTATCAAATTGAATTCTACATTCAAAAATAAGATTGACAAAGCAGTTTCATTGATTTGTAACAAATTAAATAAACTATGAAGGGATACATCAGCTATATTTTTTTTGTTGAAAAATAAATTAAACCAAAAAAAAATGAAATTCACATTAGTTGACAGTTATTGTAACAGTTTAAATAAATGAATCATGTTTTAAATGCACTTGTTCATTGCATTAAACTGCTGCATCAGAATCTGACTCTGATGGATGAGGCTCTGACAATTTACCATTTTTTTTTGTCATGTAGGGAGGGGGCTGTTCATAAAACACGTTATGTTTGGATGGGATGCGTCCTTTGTTACACGGGCCTATGGCATCTACACGTTCAGAAATGGACAAATGTGTTTTATACGAGTACAATATTTTAAGTTTGTAGTCTTAGGGTAACCGTTCTTCTCCTACTCTGACATACATCAAGCTTTTTATAGTCGTCACTGTATTCCTACTTAAACTAGATGTACTGTAAGCAATGAGCTCGCTAAATGATACCCCCCCCCCCCGTCTCCTATATAAGATAATGGCAGTGGCCATGTTTTACGGTATGGGAAACCCAAAATATGTGTTGGATCAAAAAGTAAAATAGAAGGTGCACAAGTTCTCTCAAAGAAGTCTCAAAGAGAAGTCTCATTCATTCAGTGGTGTGAGAGGAGTTGCGGATAAGAGATGGGTACCAAAAAGCGTAACAGACGGACGGACGGACATCCTTTTCAAGCGGGGGTATAAATACACATGTACGATGTTGGGTGTTTCTTTTTTAGCTCACCTGAGCCGAATGCTCAAGTGAGCTTTTCTGTTCATAATTTGTCTGTTGTCTGTCGTTGTTGTCATGGGCGTTGTCGTCGTCATCTTTTCATTTTTACCTTATTCTCAGATCAACTGGGCCAATTTCAACCAAACTTGCCACAAAGTATCCTTGGGTGAAGGGGATTCAAGTTTGTACAAATGAAGGGCCACACCCTTTGCAAATGGGAGATAAATATGAATCAGTGAAAAAATAATGGCATCCTTAAAAAATCTTCTTCTTAAGAACCACTTGGCCAGGAAAGATGAAACTCGTATGGAATCATCCTCAGGTAGTGTAGATTCAAGTTTGTTCAAATCATGACCCCTACGGTTAGGGTGGGGCCACAGTGGGGTATCAAAGTTTAACATAGGAATACATAGGAAAAATCTTTAAAAATCTTCTTCTCAAGATTCACTGGGCCAGGAAAGATTAAAACTTCTGCAGAAACATCCTCTAAAAGGGAAGATATAATTTTGTTCAAGTCATAATCCCCATGGGTATGGTGGGGCCACAATGGGGTATCAAAGTTTTACATAGGAAAGATCTTTAAAAATCTTCTTCTTCAGAACCACTGGGCCAGGAAAGATGAAACTTGTATAGAAGCATCCTTTGGTAGCAAAGATTCAAATTTGTTCTTATCATGAACCCCGAGGGAAGACTGGGGTCACAATGGGGTATCAAAGTTTTACATAGGATTACATAGGAAAAATCTTTTAAAATCTTCTTCTCCAGAGACACTGGGCTAGGAATGATGAAACTCATGCAGAATTATCCTCTGAAAGGGAAAATTTAATTTTCAAATCATGACCCACGGGGGTACACTGTAGGTGGGGCCACTATGGGATATCAAAGTTTAACATACTACATGTAGGAATACATAGGATAAATCTTTAAAAATGTTCTTCTCAAGAACCACTGGGCCAGGAAAGATGAAACTCAGAGAAGTATCCTCAGGTAGTGTAGATTTAAGTTTGTTTAAATCACGACCCCAAGAGTTTAGTGGGGCCACAGTGGGGTATCATAGTTATGTTCCCCAAACGGAGTTTGGGAACATATTGTTTTTACTCTGTTTCTTATTATTATGTTCCCCAAACGGAGTTTGGGAACATATTGTTTTTACTCTGTTTCTTATTATTATTATTTTTTTTCTTATTTCTTCTCCGGTACTTTTTTTGTCCGCGAGTGTTCTCAGAAACTGTTCACCAAACTAAGTTAAAACCTTTTTAGGGTTAATAGGTGTGTTGTGTAGGTGTGCGGAACGAAGGTCATTTTGCGCGCATACGCATGCACGTGCGTGCGCGTGAAGTGAGTGAAATGACTGATATACTTAATATGGCCATAACTTTTCCATTTTTTGATGAAATGCTTTGAAACTCATAACATGAAGATATATTAATAGTGTTAATACCGTGACACTGTCAGATTAGCAAAAACTCACGCGCGTGCACGTGAGCTTCGCTCTGATTGGCTGAAACAAAAATCTTAATATCTCTTTTGTTTTCTGACGAACTGCTTTGAAATTTAAAACATAGTCATGGAATGGGATATCCTACAATACGATATAGAAAAAATTTCATGAAATCACGCGCATGCACGTGTGCTGCAATCTGATTGGCTGAAACTTTAAATGACTATATCTCCTTTGTTTTTTGATGAAATGCTTTGAAATTTAAAACATAGTCATGCATTGGGATATCCAACAATATGACATAGAAAAAATTTCATGAAATCACGCGCATGCACGTGTGCTGCAATCTGATTGGCTGAAACTTTAAATGACTATATCTCCTTTGTTTTTTGATGAAATGCTTTGAACTTTTATACATAGTCATGAAACAGGATATCCTACAATATGATATAGAAAAAAATTAATGAAATCACGCGCATGCACGTGTGCTGCAATCTGATTGGCTGAAACTTTAAATGACTATATCTCCTTTGTTTTTTGACGAAATGCTTTGAAATTTAAAACATAGTCCTTCATTAGGATATCCGACAATGCGATATAGAAAAAAAATTAATGAAATCACGCGCATGCACGTGTGCTGCAATCTGATTGGCTGAAAGTTTAAAAGGCTATAACTCCCTTGTTTTTCAACCAAACAGGATGGGATTTAGAACATTGATAAATATAAGAGACTCCTACAAGAAGGTATGATCATCATGCACGTGCACGCACGTGCGTGCATTTGGAACGAGTTAAATTAAAAATACACTTGAACGAGTAATTTTTAATACTTTTGGACTGAATGCTTTAAAATATAGTATATTAAAATATATAGATAGTGTAGACAAGATGATATGGTCATAACGCACATGCATTCACATGCACACGGGTGCAATGCTTGCAGTTTCTTATTCACGAAAATCGCTGACATAGCAGTGAGGTCGCCTTTTGAAAGGAAGGGGGGGGGGGTTGTAGCACTTGACAAGCGAAAAATGACGACAGTTGTTTGAATCGGGAGGGGGATAAGTTCCAACTACCGTGTGTGTTGGGCGGGGGGAGGGGGTCATTGAATATTTCTGAAGTAAAAACATTATGTCTGGGGAAAAGTGGGGGCAATTAAATGTTTTTAAAAATTCTTAAGATTTCGATTATAGCAATCCTTTCCGGCTTGTTCGGATAAAAACCTCGAATGTGGCACTGCTGTGAAAATTTTATACAGAATGGAATGGCTTTCTAGCTATTTATAAAAATGTTGGATATATAGAGTTGTACATTTTTTCACCTGGTCATCTTAATGAAGCATCTTTACATTCAATGAAGTCTATTTGTGTGGTGGGGGTGAGGATATGAAATTGTATGACCTCGTAAAACATTTGAGGATTTTCCTTTTATCGGAAAGTTCTGAAAAATTGCAGTTAAAGAAAAAGTATTACATGGTATTAAATTCCTTTGCAAGAATCTTTTTCGTTCCATCTATTCATATTTGAATTTCCCAATGTGCATATCATACCACCAGCAGATTTAGACGGGGAAGGGTAGACCCCCTCCTTCCCCTGTGCGTCCTAAATATACATAAGATTTAATAAATTAAATTTTTTTTGTGTGGCTGTTAGCATGTATCCCGATTCCAAGCTGGTCACCTCTTTTTTAAAGAATCCTGGATTCGCCACTGCATGCATATCTGAATGTCATAATAAGTTATTTTTGTCTTTACAGATGCATGTATGTACATACTAGTAGTGTACAATTATTTTTTTTTTATGAATGAGCTCTCTTTAAAAAAAAAATTAATATGGATTTGTTCGAAACGTTCAAATGGATGCTCAGGATTTGAGTCTAATTCGACTAAGTACGTACTGTATTTTATTGACCATCGCATTTTAAGGGGTGCATGATTCATTAATATATCAAATTTTATGATAAATTTTATGATATATGACTTCATATCTAGAATATTGCTTTTTAGTCTGAGTTATATCGGATTATTAATAGTAAAATTTGAAAGTAATTTTAATGACAAATACATGTACATATATGAATTTATTTATTAACAATTTATAAACTATTTATAACAGTTTACATATTTTTAAAAATATTTAAGTCCGTCGGACAGGACGTTAAATGGTGCCCCGTGTCAAGGATTACAACCCCCTTGGCACGCAAAAGATCGTTTCTCTGGAGTTCGAAAAAGAGTAGGCTCACTGGGGGCCGTCAGAGAAACCAAAAAACTCTCAAAACTGATCATTTAACATATTTTCCTGCCGAAATATGGCTGAAATATTGCCGACTCGGCGTTAAACACCAATCAATCAATCAAACTACCTTGACCTCAAAGAACTTCACTCTATCATCCAAGAACATTTCAAGGACGGTTGAATTAGTCGCAATCACATTCAGTAATTATTTTATATCATTGAAGTAAAATATGCTTAATGTTTGATTAATTTCTAAATTTCCCCTCCACGAATAACTAGCTTTTAATTTTTTTTCTTTCTTTCTTTCGTATATTTCGACAAACCATGGATATATGTCGGCATTGGAGTGACAACTCTTCTGTTCCTTTTGTCCTCCTATGTTATTACGTGTGCCATTCGAAAGTGTAAACAATCTAGAATTGACATCGAGTCCCAATCCTTTACGGGGCTTGATGCTGCGATAATGAGGGAGTTTTAAAACGGTTAATTTTTGGAAGTAGTTTACTTTTGGGGAAAACTACGTGGACGACGGATGAATGATGACAATCCAGTCAGACAACCTCCTCGTCCACCCGTCCCTCAGCCTAGGCAGCTGTGCCGGTCTACCAGGGAAGGAGGGGTTACTGAGGCTGACCTGGCAGGGAAAACTTCCAGTCCTTGGATAGAAGCAGTGGTTGCTCGATTACTTCTGGAGCCTTTCTCACTCAGTAAATTAACCATTTGACTTAAAATTGTTATGCAACAGATTTTCTGACAAAGTAGCATGCAAATAAATTGAAAATCACTCTAATTGTTTATATTCCATTGCAAAAGAGTAAAAAAAATGTAGTAAAAGAGAGAGATGACAAGAGAAAATCGTTTTAAAAAGTACATTATTACAGGTTCGACGATGAATCCCTGACATGGAGTTCTATGTTTGTTCTGGGTACAAAAGAAGTATGTTGTACGGCATTAAGGGAGGTTCTGGGTATTGCTCCGTCCACTTTCTAACCAGTTAGGAAATTATTTCTTAGTGAGTATCATTAAAATGCACATCTCGAATCTTTCAAGAAAAAAAAACAAACAGCAAATTTAAACCAACATTTTGACAAACAATTATGACAAACTATACATATAACATATTGCCATCGTGCACCTCCTATTTTACAGTACTTTTTGATCCTACACATATTTTGGGTTTCACATAATAAAATAAGGACACTGCTATTATTTTGATATGGGAGGTGGGGATATCATTTAATGAGCTCCAATAACAAAACGTGGACATGGCAGAAATATTCGTATGTGAGAGGGGTATCAAGTAGGGAGCTCATTGCCCACAGTACCTCTAGTTTAGCATAAATATCATTAAAGTAAGATTTTACATGTTATATTTAACAGACAAGCAGCAGGTTATTGTAAGGAACAGGGTAAGATATGACATATTATATTTAACAGACAATTAGCAGGTTATTGTAAGGAACAGGGAAAGATATGACATATTATATTTAACAGACAAGACAACTTTTGGAAACCTCCTCATCAGATTCAACCACATGGTCGATTATAAACCATAACGACTCGTCTTCTTTTACCAGGTCAAAGTTAACTCAAGGTCACTGATAGGTCAGATAGAAGTTAATGAAGAGAAAGGTATAAATTAGTGATCTTTTATTAATTCGCCTCCCTCTCTGATCTTTCTCATCTTTTTCTAATTATTCAAATGAAAGAAAAACAAATAATATGAGAGTATTAAATTCAGAGCGAAATTAATAATGTGAAAAATAATTCTTTAAAAAATACTATCTTTGCAAACAGTATCAAAACATTCTCAGTGTATTCTATAAAAAAATTAAAATGTCCAGTTTTCGGGAATGACCTGTCAAGTAGCAGAATACGTTGGGGGATTCTTTTCCAGATATGGCCAGCTACTGGATCACTGAATAGACATGAACAATTTAGAATCTACACTAAACTAGGATGCTTTCACATAAGCTTTTTTGGCTCATTAGTTTTTGAAGAAAATTTTTAATGATTTTTGATATATAATTTAATGTAAAATTGTATACCCTATTGTGACCACATCTTACCCTAGGATGGGGGTCATGATTTTGACAATATAAATTCTGCATACCCCATAATATTTTCATACAAGTTTCAGACTTTGACTAAACTTACATATATTAATACATAGATATTGGAACTAAAGTTTATCTTGATACAGCAAAAAAAAAATTAAAATTAAAAGAATGCACCTACCTATCATAATTTAATTTTCCAAATAATAGGAAAATAGACATATTTTGGGCCCTAAATATATTTTTCAATATATTACTGTCTGAAACACAAGAAAAACTAACCTCTGCTTTTGGTTACAGATATGTGGAGATTTACAAATCGAAGACGGCAGATTATAGGATTATCAAAATTGGACGGCAACTATTAAGATGTGGGGAAACAGGCCCAGGTTTCCTCCACCATCAACACCAATGTACAGGTTAGTTGTACAGGTGGCCTCCTACAAGGAGAAAAAAGAACTCCATTCCACTCCTAGCACAGAAATAACAGTATGTATTAAAAATTAGTATTTATTATATAATTCTCCCATTGTTCAATCATCATTAAAGGATTAAAATGCAATGCACATGACCATGTCAACTTTAGTATAGGATTTCAATGATTCCTTCTTTTTATCAACTTTATATAAATTGGAACAATACATACTGTAAAAATAATATAGTAGAACTATGTTAAACTTTGATGCACCATTTCCATTGTGGTCTCACTCTACCTCAGGGCATAATAACTAATAAATTTGAATCTTAACTTCCCAGGTACACTTCCATATTATAATGACCATGCAACCATGGTTGGGCAACACATTTAAATGCATGGCTTTCATGTTTCAAATTAGCTCTCCGAAAAAAAAGATACTGATAGATCAGAGATTGCAAACAAATGCAAGATTTAAAATAATTATTCTCTCCTTTTTCAAGTTCTATCGTAGTTTACATCTGAACGAAGCATATTGGACCGAAGGATATGTAATAACAACAATTTTTAACTAAGGGCGATAAAAAATACAAAATAAGAGCAGAGCAAACAAAGACCCCCAAAACAACAGAGATTGGATCAGGTGCCATGGAGGAGTGAACATCCCCTGCCGACCGGTCACATCCGCCGTGTACTCCTTGTCATGAGTAGGAAATAACGGAAAAAAATCCGTCGTCAATTCAGTGTATAAATAATGGACTAACAATTGGTATGAAAAACGTCAGTCAGCATTTGACTCAATGATATATTGTATTTCCTGACAAGGTCATTGTATCGACCATAGAACTTTCGAAATGATTTTTAAACCATAGTATAAATAAGCAAAATGTTCTATGATTGCAATATCAGGGCTAGGAGGACTACATATATTACAACAATTATGAGGAATGTTTTGTTGTGGAAAGAGTCAAAGAATATGTTAGGAATACACGTTTATTAATATTTTGAGATTACAGTTTTAAAAACATGGAGAAAAAAAATGAGATTTTTTTTGTGCGCAATAAATATACAGTTTTTTCAATGGGTGGCCCAGCTCCCGTACTATCAATATTTTTTTTTTTCGGAGAGTTATAGATATGCAGTCAGTTTCAAATATATCAGTACAGTAAAACTTGTTTAGTACAAACATGGATATATAACAATTCAAAAACTTTGCAAAGTTTTTTGGGAGCCCCAACTATGTGAATTTAATGTATTCCTAATATAGATATAACATATTATGGATAAAGTGAATAATTTTATAGGTCCCAATAACTTAATCAAGTTTTACTGTCAAGTTTTACTTTATATTCCTTCACATGACCTTTTTGGGTTCCACTTATTTCATCTCTTACCTTAGAGGTGTACACTGATTGTAAAATTTGAAACCAGGCTGAGTAACCTGTATTATATCCGAAACAAAATATCATTTAAAAAAATATTGAAAAAATGGGTATGACGTATGTGAATTTTGATCTCTCAGTCAGAGACATTTTAAAAATGTTAAAAAAAAATTATGGTTGGCTCTAAGGGAAAACACATGAACATTCATATTTTGATTTTTCAGGAAAGCAAGAACCTGAACAACTTCCAAGGGGTGACACAAGCATTGATTTTGAAAGGTGAGTCCAAGTGAACATGCTGTAAATATATATTTATGTCATATATATATATATATATATATATATATATATATATATATATATATATATATATATTTAAATATTTTCATTTATATCTTACATTTAAAACATACTGCAAAAGACATCACATTAAAACAAGAGGCCAATGGGCCACATGCCCCCCTAAGAAGCTTTGACAATTCTGTTCTTTACCAGATTTCCCCTTGTAATATTTTTGTGACCCTACCCTTCCCCACTGATCATAATTTAGTTTAGACGATTTGAAATCTACACCACCAAGGATGGCAAGGATGATTTCTCATAAGTTTCAGCTTTTCGGCACAGTGGTTCTTAAAAAAAATATTTTTAAAAATTTTTCCATTATATTTCTTTGTGTAACTTTGATTCCCTTTTTGGTCCCGCCCTACCCCCCCTCCGGGGGGCATGAAAAGTTCACACACTTGTTAAGCTGTTAGCTAGGATTAACTAGATAATTTATTTAACCTTAATAAGTTTCATTTTCCCTCACTGTAGTGGACAAGCTATCATAGATGTGAGAGGAAATGAAGTGACTCTTACTCCGCCAAAAAAGAAGTGCTGGATGAATTATTTCCGACAAAAACCTTTATGTCCCGTGTCCCGGGACACGACAAAGTTTCTAAATTGATTAAACGGGAAAATAGGGTATAATAAAAAAAACCATAATTATATCACAGAAATTGTAGACCCCCCCCCCCCCAACTTAAATTTTTATTTACATTGTCTCTGCATATATTTATCCCAAAAAGTTCATGCTATTTCATTGACTCTTCTTGTAAAATTCCCACAGTATCTCCTTAAACAGCATTCTAGTCAAAGTGTTAAAAAGTCCTTAATAGGTAAATGAAGGAGATAACATACAGTATTCAATCTCAAGTCCATTAAACAATACAAAATAAGAGCAGAGCAAACTTGTAAATGCAACAGAAGTGCGTTAAGAATATATAACTTATTGATGGGGAAGCTTAAATGTCAGCCCAAAAAAACCTCTAGGGTGATATCACAATAGGTTATATATTTTTATGTTTCCTTGCATTTACCTTTCAACCCCTTCCATGGCAAAGATTTTAAGCTTTGGTCAGCTGGTAAGCGGTTTTGAATTTATGCTTTTCGCTGAAAACATTTATCTCCGACGGATAAAAATTAGAGAGAGGATTATATTTTCCCTTTTTAAATACCACAACTTCATAGGCATCTGACGTATCTACATAGTGCTGACACTCCTTGGATTCTTGAGGATGGCTAGGTTCTCTACAGACTCCACAGATTTTCCATTCTTACACTGCTGTTTCCTTTGTCCAGTTTCACATCTGTTAACACACTGCATTTTGGGATCCATAAAAGTTTGGTTCAGGTGGTATATTTGGCATTTCAATTTAGCACAGGTGATTTTTTGGAAGAGATTTTCCATCGGGAAGCGTCTCCAGGCAAAGAACTATGTTTCCGTTCACAAAATTGGTAAACTGTGGTTTCAGAGTGTTTAGGTTATACGGTGTGTTTAAGGGTGCTGTTTTTTCCATATTTTAATTCATTTCTGATATATACAAATTATATAATCTAATATATTAGCCAATTTTTCGATCAAGTAAATAACACGTCTTTTTACCTGAGGGGGTTTTTTTCACTCCCCCCATGACTTTGGTCCCCCTCTGATGTTTCGGGGGTCCGTGTTTGTGTTATTTTTGTGTGTTACATTTTATAATCTTTATAGATTCGATTGTAATGCTTTATGTATTTCGCTGAATTTCTCAAACACTATCTTTTGTCTTATATCTTTGTATGTTACTTTTCTCTAAAACACCATTGCAGCACTCTGTTTATTTCCTACTGTACATTTTGCTATTCAATACTCTTCGTTATCTACATATCCTTCTTGTAATCAATGCAGCAAAGAGGTTGTGCATCGTTGTCTGTCATTTTTGGTCATGTTAAAATTTATGCTTTTATAAAAAAGAAACAAAGAAACACGCACGCTAACTCTCGATTCCCGCCTACTTTTTGGAAAATTTTTTTAATAGAATAGCAATTTGGCCATAAAATCTTTGTTTAATACAAAGAACAGTGATAAATCGTCTTAATACCAGCGCTAAACAGTTAATTATCCATAATTCCTGCTTTTGAAAAAAGGGGGGTAGACTTTTTTTTCCCATTAAAATCGGAGTTTCAAGCATCACTGTTTTTTAAAAAAAGTCTTGGATATGATTAAATGTTCCTTATATCTTTTCTCATGTTTTAGGCAAATAAATAAAACATAAATATGTCAATAAAATATAATGTTTCAGTTGTATATCGCTTTGAAATTGGTAGAAAATAAGCATTTTTATCGTTTTTTGTGAATAAACATATTTTTCCCCCCCGTGTCACACAAAAAGCTTTGGTATGAATTTGTGAAATACCATTCCATATTACCTGTAAAAAGGAATTTTTGTGACATGGGGGGGGAAAGATGTTTTAAAAATATTTTCCGTTTTCCATTGATTTCTATAGTGAAAAACACAATTTTTTAAAAAAATTTTAGAGTTATCTTTTCTTTATTTTCCCAAATAAGTAATGTTTTATGAAAATTCATATAATTATCGATACAAAAATATTTTAAATTCATCGAATTTGATAACTTTTGAAAATTGACTTGGAGGTAGACGGTAGAACAATACTACCGTTTCCAATTCTTTGTGAAGTATCCCCGTAAATCATATTTCAGTACTGGGGATTTGAGTGATCACAGAAAATTCAAACATTTCAACGAAGGTTTTATTGAAGTAAAATGGATAAGAGATTCACAAAGTATATATATATTAGGATGCGAGAGAAAATAAATAGTAAGCTAATGTATGTGAATGTTTGATAATTACATTACATATTCTTTGGTACTAGTGTGAATTTTTTTTTTTTTAAATTGAAAATTTAGGGAAAACTAAGGGGAAAAAACTGGTTGAAGAAAAATAATTGTTTGAATGCAACAGCTAATACATTGTACGAGGAGTATATTTTTTGGGTACTGTGGTTGACTAGCTAGGTAAATTATGTAGTCAATACTAAAGTTTCCGTTGTGGTACATCATATAGTTTCTGTTGTGGTACATCATATGTATTTCAACTATTAGCGCATACTGAAACCTTGCATATACATGTACCTCAAGTTGTAACAAGTTTCGTTGCGGGAACCAATGGGGGGTGCACGATGTTTCGGCACCGCGACGGTTCGGTACTTCATAGCAAAGACGTTTCGGAACCCTGTTGTCTCGGCCCCTTTCGGTTTTTTTGGGGGGGGGCAAAAAAAAATAAATCGTATTGTTGCCAATTTTGATCTGTATTTATTTTATTTGTACAGCATTTTTGGGACATTTAATATAGTACAACTGAATTAATAATTTATTTTCAACTAATATGTTTGTGTGTGAACAAGTCTTTTTTTTACCCTTTTTAGCAATTTACAATATTTGAATGTAAGAGTAATTATAACATTGTAAAAAAATATATTTTAAATGAGGGTAAAACGGTAAAGGTATCCCCAGTACCCAGGTTATACCACGATGTGTCATGATGACGGTGGAGGAGGGTAGATAACATTTCCATGAAACTCAGTAGTGACAGTATGTGACTTTTCCCGATACACAAGATGTCACTCCCAAAATGAAAAATGATAAACATTAAATTATAATAATGAATATTATCATTTTATTTAACTGAATATCAATGTATCAGTCTTGTATTAACATTTAAGAATTACATTGAAATAGTTATAAAATGTATAAATATTAAATTTTTTTTTAAACTATTATTCAGAATCAGCAAGAGGACCAGCCCTTTTGGGTGGGACACCTGCTCCTGTTAACGAGGATTCCATCAGAGAAGAATTCACTGTTGTCATTTCAGACGGGGAAGAGGCAGCGGTTTCCGGTAAAAAGTGGTTGACACAGGAACCAAACGGGGCAAGAGGAAACTGGTAGACAATCATGGATTCCAGTATACTATTAAGGTGAAAAGAAATATTAAACAAAAAAAGGAAACATTTTTGTAAAATAAAAATTTATGCAATAAACAATGTAAAAAGTTATAATTAATGCAAAAATAATGAAAACGTTGTTTCTACATATTCTAAAAATTATAACTTTAAACTTTTATCAGAATAGAGAGGAGATGGCTCTATTTACTGGAGATGCAGCAGACATGGGAAGGAGCAGCACTATCCAGCCACAGTAATTAAAAAAGGCGACACCTTACAAGAAGGCCTAAAATCATTTTCCACCCTGCAGAGCCAGGAGTCCATTTACCCATCAAATAAAGTGGGGAAAGTTTTCTCATCTTATTATGTTAGTCAACAATACATATGCGGGGGAAAAACCCCAAAAGGAAAGTTTTTGATCTTTACACATTGTAAACAGTCAGCAAATTATTTAATAGTAGCATTTCAATTCCTTTAAATATTTTTTCTTATTACGTGTAACGTTTTATACTATCAGTGAAGAAAAAGGCGGTGGATAAGATATTTACAGAGTCTGCACCCCTAATGAATGTAGTTTCAGATGTTATGCCCCCCCTACCAGTCGTCCAAAGCCTCCCCCAACATGACAAGGATTGTCAACAGGGTTTGGACAGCACCTGCGGCCACACGATCCACAGAATTTAGATTTTGTGGTATTTTAAATTACAATAACATACCTAACAAAGAATTACCTATTTACATACACTGTCGTAAACCTATCCAGAAATTCTGCATTTAAAAAGTTGAATAATTTCAAAACAATAAATGATGTTTTATTTTTAAAAATGAATTATACACTCCTGTATTTTATAGAAACTGATTTTTTTTTTTTTTTTATTTTCTAGCTTGACATGGGGATCATAGACACCCGATGCCAGACTTCACACATGTTTATGTCTACGTTTCTGGTCGTAGACATCTTTGGAATGGAGTGTGTTTGTTTTTCCATTAGCAGGGGGGGACCGATGTAGGGAGGGAAAAAGGTCAACAGCAGATTTGTCCAAAGAGGTCAGGTTCCCTTCTTTTTGTTGTTGGTGGAATTCCACAAAGGAGAACCCCCTTCAAGCTAAGTTGATCTCGGTAGGGAAGATGGTGCGTCTCCCCTAAGAAAAAGACAGTACATAATAAGTGGAAAACTGTTTGCTGCATGGAAGCAGTATTCGGAGGGGAAAATGACTACCAGTCAGCTTTTGTGACGTTGTGCCAATGTGTATGGACCCAGTGACTAGAATATAATCCTTCCTGATATCAATTTAACTTTGTATATTTGTATACCATTTTTGATGAGCGCCAGGTAAAAAACAATTACATTTAATAGTGTCATTCATGTCAATGTGTATATAAATGAATGTTAATTCACTGCCTTATGTAAATACAAGGATATTATTTACCGGTTTGGGATATTCGGGAATTATAGCAAAATGTTCTGAAGACAATTGATGTTGCTTTTTCTTTATTCTCCTATAGTTGGATTACCTAGGTGATAAAAATTGGATAAAAGGTAATTAACTCTAAAATATTGGTTAACTATGACATGTTTCAGACAAGTGCTATATCTCTACAGAGTTAAATGGAGCAATGAGGGCAAACACCCTACACCAAAAGCTTGAAGTTCAAAGTAGTTGCGAGATACCCAGAATTCCAGTACCGGAATAAACAAAAAAACTAGTGCTAATTGTAACGGGGACCGTTACAGATGTTCCCCCAAAAGCTCCCCAACTCCCTTTTGGTGCCGTATTCACTGTAAATTTTTAAAAAAAAATTGAGACTTAAACAATAGGAGTGTACCAAGTTCATTCAGATTTTAGCAATGCACGCGTGCGCATGTGAATGCATATGCGTAATATGATCATATCATCTTGTCTACACAATCTATATATTATTCATACTAAATATCAAAGTATTTAATCCAAAAGTTTTAAAAAATACGCTCATTCAAGTGTATTTTTGATTTTATATATTTAACGTGCACGCACGTGTATACACGAGCATGGTGATCATACCTTCTTGTAGAAGTCAATTACATCTATCCATGTTCTAGATCCCACCCCGTTTAGTTGAAAACCAAGGAAGTTATAGCTGTTTAAAGTTTCAGCCAATCAGATTGCAGTGCACATACACGCAGGTGTATGCATGTGCACGGTGTCCATATCTTCTTGTAGAAGTTTATTATATCTATCTATGTTCCTAATCTCATCCTGTTTGGTTGAAAAACAAGGGAGTTATAGCTAGTTAAAGCTTCAGCCAATCAGATTGCAGCGCACGTGCATGGCACGTGTTTTCATAATTATTGCTATATATCATGTTGTAGGATATCCTAATGCATGGCTATGTTCAAAATTTCAAAGAATTTCGTCAAAAAACAAGAAAGATATTGAGACTTTAGTTTCAGCCAATCAGAGCAAAGCGCACGTGCATGCGCGTGAGATCTTGCTATTTTGACCATGTCATATTGTCTATGCTACTAATATATCCTTATGTTATGAGTTTCAAAGCATTTCATCAAAAATTGAAAAAGTTACGTCTATATTCAATTATATTGGGCATTTCTTGTGTTGCACGTGCGCGCTCTTGCAAGCACGTGCGCGCAAAATGACCTTTGTTCGGCAAATCTACATAACATGTCTACTGACCCTAAAAACATTTTACCTTAATCAGATGTGTAGTTTACAAGATCACTCGAGGACAAAATTTTCCCAGGAATAATAATAATAATAATAATAATAATAATAAGAAACAGAGTAAAAACAATATGTTCCCCAACTTCGTTTGGGGAACATAATTATGGACATTAGTAAACTATGTTTTGCAGACACCACCATGGCTGTCAAATCCACAGTCCACGCAATCTAATTAAAATTAGATGTTAGATCCGCTCGCATACTCGCTACACGTTGCGAGTATGTGAGCGGATCTAACATCTAATTTTAATTAGATTGCAGTCCACGACACTTCCAAATTCAAAAGATTCATGAGGGGGGGCTAGTAATCGTCCTGAATATAATAAGAAGACTGATAGTGTTGTTATCACATCTTGCACGACTTCCAAACAGGAGACGTAAATGTTCAGGAAAACATCTCAGAAGAGGAGAGACATATACTTAATCCACTTCCAGCTGCTGTGAAGACTCATCTATGCACTGGCCTCCCAACCCCAGGTTAGTTTTTATATGAAGTGGAAAGTGACACAGGTAATATAAAAGTACTAGTACAAAAGATGTTTACCTAATTTTTCATTGTACCAACAATGTAGCTGAAGTGTAACATTTGAATGTTTTAAATTACATGTAATTTCTTTTAATATTCAATATAATAATGATTTCATGAATCAAATTTCATTTATTTTAAAATTCTGTACCATAATATGTTAAATTTCCTTTTGTTTTGATACACAACTGATTTTAACTGAATGGAGATAAATAAACGTAATCAATCTGAAAGTCCATTAAACAATACAGCAAACACGGACCTCCGAAACATCATAGGTGGGATCAGGTGCCATGGAGTAGTCAGCATCCCTGCCGACCGGTCACACCCGCCGTGTGCTCCTTGTCATGATCAGGAAATACCGAAAAAAATCCGTCTTCAATTCAATACATAAATAATGGACTAACAATTGGTATGAAAAACGTCAGTCAGCATTTGACTAAATGATAAATTGTATTTGCTGACAAGGTCATTCTGTATCGACCATAGAACCATCCTAAGCAAGGGCTTCATGCAGAATCAGCACATGTGCTATTAACTTGGTTTAACAAAACCCAACCCACCCTCCCCTCTTTGCATAAAAAAATCAGAGCCTTCTAAAATCAAAGTATGATAGTGGTTGGACAATGGACATGAATGACAATTCTTATTATGAAGGACCATCTCTTTAACCTCTCTACTGTTTCCATCTACTGAGATTATTTCACACTAAACCATACAACCGAGAACCACGTCCCCCAGCTACTTGTCTAGAGAAGATGCTGTAACCACTGCGGGCAAACTAAGTAACGGATAGAAAAGTAGATGAAAATAAAAATTCAACTTCAAATCTCGGTTCTCATAGAAATGAACTCATTGCTTATCAAACCGAATAATTTATTGCACGATCTCTCGAAGGAATTTCAGTTGGGAAAAGATAAATCAGTCTTAAATTATTCGTGTTCTTCTTATTAAATGGGGTTTTCTTAACGACAAACGTTAGTTACTTTTTATCACGCTAAGCTTAGGCTAGCTGCAGAACTGTAGCGTTATGGTTTTATATATTTGTTTTTGACCATAACGCTACATATCCTGTAATGCAAAAAAGGTGCAATTTACGGCGCAATATTTTTTTGCGCACATTTGGCAAGAATTTCTCCACTTTCCAGCAACGGTCAATTAGCTTACTTTCACTCCCTAATTCTAGGCACATTATATAGCTAACCTATATATTTTATCCTTCTACCTACTCTTTTATGTCGTCTCTACAAGTGAACAACGGGCCTTATAGGTCACCTGAGTATCATGTAACAAATTTCCAACAATTGAGTTTGGTTAGTCTATAAGCCAGAGGTCATGAAATTCACAATTTTGAAAGAGGCACCATTACTTATCATAATTATACACTTAGCTTGCTTACTCTAGTTACTTATTACCCAGAGATAGATCAGAGTAACAAAGAAAAAATGCACTTCCAACTTATATCCAGTTGTGCATCCCACCCCAAAGGAACCCCTGACTGTTTCAAAATTCTGGAAATTTTAACATAAATTTTATTTAATCATAAATGGTTGATTAATACCAGGGAGCAGATTTCAAAGCATTAATTTATTTTCAAACTATGTACCCCCATACCCCTGACCATTTTGATAGGGGACCTTTTTTTTCATCATAAATATATATTTAACTCATTGGCATAACACCCAGGTGCAAAGGAAAAAAAATTCAAACTCATGAATTTAAGTATTTTCAATTTTCAAATTTACAAATCTGGCTGAGGCATTCTTGTTCATTACTATAACTATATACTAATTTAGTTTATTTAATACCCAGGAGCAGAGAGGAAGATTTTCAAAGATTTAACTTTTTTTGTTCACTATATAATCAATACAGCCCACCTTTAAGAGGCACTCTTACTCATCATAACTATGTACTTATTTAGTTTATATAATACCGAGGAGCAGAGGAGAAGATTTTCAAAGAATTAATGTTTTTCACTATATAATCAAAAGAACCCCGCCCTAACACCAGAACCCCTGACCCTAGGGCCATAAAATGCACAACTTTGAAAGAGGCACTCCTGCTTATCATAACTCTGTACTTAATTTGTTTATTTAATACCCATGAGAGAGAGAGAGAGAAGATTTTCAAAGAAATAATGAATTTTCACTATATAATCTATATAACCCCTTACCTGGCACTAGAACCCCTGACCCCGGAGCCCTAAATTTCACAATTTTGGCAGAGGACTCAATGCTCATTACAATCATGCCAACAGTTTGACCGCTTGATGTCCAGGAGAAAAGATTTTTAAGGATTGCATTAATTTTAGCCCCACCCTTCAGGCCCCAGGGGGACAGGGACCATGAAATTTACAATTCTTGTTCCCCTTCATGCATAGATGCTGTATACCAAATTTGGTTGAAATTGGTTCAGTGGTTTAGGGGAGAAGTTGAAAATATTCAAATGTTAACACACGACGACGGTCTAAAACAGATAGCAATAGGTCACCTGAGTGACTCAGGTGACCTAAAAACTCACTTGATTAAAATTGTGTGTTAGATTGCTGAAAATTCACTTCAATCGAGTTTATTGCCTGTAGAGACAAATATAAATGGTTGGGAGGTGAATAAAATAAGTATACATATTGGCTACAGAATGTGTCTAGAATTAGGGATTGAAAGGTAGTTTATTGACCAATGCTAGAAAGTGGAGTAATTCTTCCTAAAAGTGCACAAAAAATATTGCACCGTAAATTGCACCTTATTTGCAATACAGGATCTGTAGCGTTATGGACAAAGACAAATTTATAAAACCATAATGCTTTAGATCTGCAGCTAAGCTTAGGCATAAACTTGCTTTTGATTTCCGCTGTGTAGAGGTTGACTCATTAATTTTAAAGAAGGCAAAGGATTTCCAATCCCTTTTCAACTAAGGATAAAATAGGAACTTATTTTTTCACTAAAATTAACAAGCATGTTTTCTTAAAAATTATTAATTCATTTTCAAAAAAATAAAAATCATAAGTAAAATGAATGAAGATATCTTGTAAATATAATGTTATAATTGGCTGTCAGAATGCACTTACAAGCTCATTCTAATGTACAAATGATTGCCCGGTGAGGATTAACTACCTTAATAATATGGATCGGGTCGAGTTTTATGCTCGTTGCCCCCGGAATTCATAAGCTGTCTTCACTGCGTGTTTCTATACTGATTCAATTGTTAAGGACGGGTGCACTGCCTTTTTATCTGAAAGGGTGAATAAGACTGAACGGCCATCCGTAGTCAGTAACGAGTTGTCTCCAATCTTCAAGGAAAAACTCTCTCCTCAATGTTTGAGATAAGAAGAAAAGTTTGTGGTTAAAATTTATAACTTAAAAGATTTCTTACTTAACTTACCAATGTAGAACAGTATGAGCCTAGTCAATAACCAGAAGACAAACACGCTCTCCTGCAGGACCAAGAAGAATCTACCTCCACTCAGGACTCTCAAATAACAGCTTCCGGTGATGAGGAAATAAATTGTAATCCCCTCCTTTAATACCGGCACCCTCTTCCACATTCTTGCCTATGTAAGTTTTCGAAAACCCAAGGCCAGTGAAGCAATCGGTCTCCTCTTTTATGATGTTTATCAGAGGGCATACCACGAGGACTGTGCATTGACTGACTGAATTCTCCTTCATCCACATCGTATGGAACATATAGACTTATCATCACCCGCTTTCACACTTAGAAAAACGTCGGTTCCTTTCAATAAATTACTAAATTAAGGGGATCGTTAAAATATATGTAGTTGGTATATTGAATTTTGGAATGAGCCTTGGTATAAATGAAGAATATTTATCTACGAATAGATTTAAACAGAAAGTAGAATTTTAGAGCGTTTGATTAAAAAAGTAGAATATTAGAGATTTTGTTGAAAATTTTTATTTAGCGAAATTGGGTACCCAGTATAAGAGTTCCATTCCTTAATCATTTTTTTAAACACTGACACAATTTTTTTTAAATGATCCAACGTCCTGAAGAAAAAAGAGCATCAACTGGCATGTCAGTGTTGTTTTATCACACAATCAAAAATCTCAGATAAGTACTGATTGCTACGTACCTCTTTCAATTGTATACCCAAGGATAGTTTTGCTATTGCTTCCATACTAGAAAACCTACTACAATGCATGAAAACACAGAACACCAAAATACATGTAGCACGAGTATATCTAATTAGTTACAATACTGCTTGTTATCACCGTAGTCCCTTGATTGCCACCATATATGGAATATCAGAGAGAACGGGAATTCACATATGTCGTTACAATTTAAGTGAAGCCCAAAGTGGGAAGGTCATTTGTGAGAGACGAACAGCTCCTAGAAAATCCATGTTAAACGATATGGCAATGAAGGACATGATATAACAGCCGAAGAGTTAAGGTAGGATTCTTCTATTAAAAATTACTGAAATTTTAACAGAATCAAGAGGACAATATTACTAAGTGATGCTATCCCTTATATTGGACTGTAAAGAAAAATTCCGTCCCTCCTCCTCACGAGTTGGATGGTATACAGTTAGTGGAGGTGGTGATTAAGGAGTCCTCGTGGAATGTGATCTTGATCTCCTGTCAGTTTTGGATCGTGTATGCCTCCGCCTGTTTACCTGGATTCTCCCCATATTAACTCTAGTTACATGTAACTCCTAATACAAATAGGATCTTAATCTCCGGAATGAGATAAATGGCTTCGTAAAAAGGTTGTTTTGCAGCCGTTGATGTTACCGCTGAAATCAGATAGTGACAAAAGATGCCGAGTGCTACTGAGCATCTGTATTAATTGACTCGAGTTACGGACCTACAAGAGAGCAGGGCTGAGCAGACCGTAAAAAAATCATGGCTAACCCCAATTGTGTTTGTTTTGTGCTGAAGGAGATAATCATTTCCATGGATTATTAATATTGTATTCATCATGGGAATAAATCATGATTATAAATCTAAAGCAATTTAAAAAAAATCATTTATTTTGGTAAATTGTATTTTTTTTTTAAATCTGTTTTTGAATTATTTTATCGAAGCAATGATTTATAGCGACCATTTTTTCTCAACATATAGTTCAGTCTCTGATGCAATTGATATAGATTTAATGAATGAAAAATTAAAAAAAATTAATTTAATTTGAAATGAATGAAGAGACCTTGTAAATATAGAGTTATAATTGACTGGAAAATATAGTCTTGAGCGCATTCATTTGTACAAATGTTTGCCCAATGAGGATTAACTACCTTTAAAAAATGTTGGCTTGGTGGTGTAAAGGGTCCCTTGGCCATAGAAATCATTCACCGCCTTAACCGCATGCACTTCGTAAAGTGATCCAACTACTATGGATGGATACTTAGCTTTTACAGCCTCAATGCTGGCAAGCTGTCTCAGGTTGTTGAAGGCTCCATGAATGTGACCTGGAGGAAGGTAAGGCAATGCAAGCATTTTGATGAGGCGGTGAACGGTTTGTCTCTCATCTTATAGGTCTTGAGTTCAAAGTTAGCCACCTTCCTCATCACTGCCTGTCCCCAGTGGAAAGAGCAGCCTTGAATCCGTGCTGCAGGGAACACCTCCTGAACAGCTGTCTTTTAGTTTAATGTACTATTAAAATCTTTTTAACCCTTGTCATAACTTTTGAATGGTTAGGGCTAGGGCTTCCCATACTTCAAACATGCGATCTTTGTGGGAAGACCTTTCATTGGATACCAATTACCTTGACCTTGAAGATTAATGTACTTATGAAAAAAAAACTTAAGCCTGGCCATAACTTTGGAACAGATGGCGATAGTGCTTTCATGTTGTACAATTGTATTTCCTGTTAGAAGACCCTACCTTGGGTACCAATATCTTAAATTTGCATCTAAGAAAAGTTTAATCTTCACTATATTGCCATTCAGGGGCATCAGTGTTTCACAAACACATCTTGTTTTCTTTTTGAATTTGACATACGGTACAACAGATTACTTTCCATAGAAATTGCTTTACTCGATTGGCAATGCATCTACCTGGATGTGATGTAAATCCGTCTACCTCCCTACCATGACGAACTATTAAGGTGCCAAACTGCCTACCGGCCGACCATGCTACCTGCCCACCCGTCTACCTGCCGATTTGCCTACCTGTGTACCTGCTTCTCCGTCTACCTGCCGTCAACCAGCTGTGTACCTGTCTACCTTTTATGTACACTTCTACCTTCCGACCGAAATGTACGTATGAATATACAAATATAAATTATTGCGCCGAACTACTTTGTCCATACTCTCCACTTAAAATTTTTCCCTCCCATTCCATGTTCTCTCCTTTATCAGTCCACGTTTGATGTATTTCTCTCGGATCTGTGGTACATGTATTACTTTCCTGATACTCCTTTCTTTCTATAATAATGTTACCTAATTTTCTTTTAATTGTTTTTCATCATTTTTTTCTCTTGTGCTTAATGACAATAAATGTCTAAATTCCTTTTTGACTTTGAAAACTGTCTTGTAAATATTTTTTTGAGTCTTTAATGCTGTCATCTTGTCTTTTTTTGTCTTTAAACTACACAATTTTTCATTTATTTCATTC
>NW_026926428.1:0-27338 GCF_032062105.1 Saccostrea cuccullata
TTAAAATCATCAAACTTTGTCAGTTTAGGCATCTTCGGTTTTGGAGAACGTCGACCAAAAAGTAGGTCACTGTGACCTACTTTTGACATTTGATGGCTATATTTAATTATCTCTGGTACTTATTGGCCTAAAATTGTCAAACTTTGTCAGATGATGTATCTTGGGTTTTCAGAGAATTTCGACAAAAAGTAGCTGTCCGTCTGTAACTCTTCCGTCCACAAATTTTCTGTTTTTTCTAATAACTTTTTTTAAGGTTGCCCTATCAGGTTCAAAATTGGTATGGTAGTTCTGTAGGCAGGAATACATATTTTGATGCTGAGTTTGATTCTCTATGTCTTCTGGTTTGGAGCTGGGGTGGTGGGGTAGATTCCTTAAAACTATGCATAAGAATGAATGAGCAAATAGAGATAACTGCTGAGAATGTTATCATTGTTAAAGTGTGAAGGCTGTGCAATTTGTCCTTTGGGATTAATTAACCTTCCACATGAAGAAAATCCTTATCTTTATCTGTCACATTGAGATTAATTACTGTACCGCCTCTGTCTGCAATGAACTTTGTTTTGAAGTTAAGGTCAATTTTGAATGATGTGTACATTCTTTGAAATATTGAATTAAAATAATGTTCATACTTTATTTTGATTTGAATACTGTACACAACAATTTATGATTATTTTATTGAACTCTAAAATCAAGATATATATTAAGATATCCTTTTTCATTATTACTATTTTATTTTTTTAATTATTTAATTTTTTTTTTTTTTGCTGCCTTAATGCTGTTAATTTTAACAGGTAATCAGATAATAACCCCATTCTTTCAGTGCTGAAAAATTTCTTATTGTAAGCAATACAATTAATCCCCTGGGATTAATTATATCTTGCTTGCTGCAGAAAATTGAGAGGCTTATCTTTATCTGTCACATGAAGATCAATGAACACCTTTGTCTGCAACTGATGTTTGTTTTGGAGTTGAGGTCAACCCTGGGTGATATTTGCATTCACTGAAGGCTTGTATTTTATAAAACACCTGCTTAAATATTTTTTAAATACACATTAAATTTAGGTGTTTTTTTTTATAAGACATGAGGTTTTCCCTGTTTTATGTAAATACAAGGTTACTATTTAGGATTTTGGACATTCAGGAATTATCTTGAAATTTTAAAAATACAGTTGTTACTTATAATCTTCATATATTAAAAAAATGTAATCAAGTAAAACTCTTATTCAATGAGCTGCACCCTTATATTTCTTCATTATTACAATATCTTCAGTATTAAATGGCAAAATATTATCAAACTTTGTCAGTTTATGCATAGTGGGTCTTATGATACTATGGTACCGGGACCAAACTTGCATGGATGATGCATCTAGGGATGTACACTACCAGACTTGCTTCGGATGCTGGATCTGACCTATATTTTCCATACAAGAGACCAGGTTAAAGTTTTGGGAACAGGTCCATTCCATAGGAACTTTAAGCCCTATTTGGACCAAACTTGCATGGATGATGTATCTAGGGATGTACACTACCAGACTAGCTTCGGATGCTGGTTCTGACCTATATTTTCATTCCCAAGTAACTATAAGCCCTATTTGGACCAAACTTGCATGGATGATGCATTTAAGGATGGACACTACCATACTTGCTTTGGATGCTGGATCTGATCTATATTTTCATTCCCAAGTAACTATACGCCCTACCTGAACCAAACTTGCATTGATGATGTATCTAGGGATGGACACTACCAGACTAGCCTCGGATGCTGGATCTGACCTACATTTTCATTCCCAAGTAACTATAAGCCCTTTTTGGACCAAACAAGCATGGATGATGTATCTAGGGATGGACACTACCAGACTTGCTTCGGATGCTGGACCTGACCTACTTTTTCATTCCCAAGTAACCATAAGACCTAGCTAAACCAAACTTGCATGGATGATGTACGAGGGTTGTCCGTAAAGTTCGTGGACAAGCTAAGAATTGAATAAAATTTGCGTCATTGATATTTATTTTTAGCATATTTTTTAATCCTTTACTAAATATGAACTGAGAAATGTAAAATCTGATTAAATTTTTAATTACAATTATGACTTCATAATAAGACTTGGTATGGACACCCGGAGCACCGCAAAATTTTGATTAAAAAATTATTTATCAGTTTATAAATTTCATTAGTATTTTATTAAATAATGCAGAAATCTGGTTGACTTTTACATTATGAGGTTGACAAAAGTTATCACTTCAAAAGTGTAAAATTTGAACATTCAAAGTTGTAAAATGGCCATGGCCGAGCAATCAAAGTTAGAACATGTTAAGACGGATCGGAATGGTTAAAAAAAGGACGTTTTCGGAATCGGTGGAGCAGAGAGAAATGATAAATTTTGCGAAGACATCGGATAAACACCTACAGAGACCAATACATTTTGTAAATAACCAGGAAAAACTTAGTAAAAGGAGCCATACATTAGTATTAAAGTGATATATAATATTTTCGGATGGAAGGAACAATTTACAGGATGACATGCGTGAAAGAAAACCATCATTCCGAGATTGCAGTGCTGTAGAAAATGAACTTCGTAAAGAGACTTTACCTTATTTCCATTAATAAAATCGTCTTTACGTGGAGAGAGGTTAGAGGATTGCAGGATATGAGACAGGGATTGTTCAATATTATTTTATGTATGAAACCTGAACATTTTGTGCACATATTTATGACTGGTTAAAGCGACATAAGAAATATACTGAATGAAACGGTGACTACATTGAGAAAAGTTACATAATATGTACTCGTATTATGCTTTTGACGTCAGGTAACGTCAAGAATTTTCAGATTAGTGCTCCGGGTATGAATGTTAATCACTTAATCACTCGGTTAATCGGATAAAAATATAACTATTTGTGCTTAGATTTTGTTGAAAACTTGCATGATAATAAAGTGAAGCATGAATTTAATGAAAATAATAGTTTCATATATTTTATCAATGTTTGTCAGTAATTATCAATGTTGTCCACGAACTTTACGGACAACCCTCGTATCTAGGGATGGACACTACCAGACTTGCTTCGGATGCTGGATCTGACTTACATTTTCATTCCCAATTAAGTAACTATAAGCCCTAGCTAAACCAAACTTGCATGGAAGGATGGACACTATCAGACTTATTTCGGATGCTGGATCTGACCTACATTTTCATTCCCAAGTAACTATAAGCCCTAGCTAAAGCAAACGTGCATGGATGATGCATCTAATGCCTAGGTCACATTTAAGCCGATGATCGGGCGACTAAGTTTTTCTGGTCTTGTCGGCTGAGAGAACAGGATCGGGCGACACAGTATCGGGCGACACGGAGCAGTCACATTATTTCCTAGGGACACCGATGACTGGGATAAATAATGCAAAAAATCTTTTTTTTTCTTTAAAAATCAATATTTTTTATAGATCTATATTCAGATACTAGGTGACGTGAGTAATGTTTGCAAGGCAAAGTCGCAGAATCTTATAAAATTGTGACTCAATGTTAAAAATGTGTGCACATTGTGCACATTTTGTATGGAATTGCATAAAAACGACAAATGGTGCACATCTAAGCAGCAAAGAATACTTAAGATTTCTTTACATCTTACGGACATATTATTTATGTTATTTCCATTCCAAAAATTTATATCAATTCATGAATCAAAATTTTGTCTGTGTTATGAATCCTTAGTAGGTTAAATATTCACAAGTCGGCCAATCATCGCGTGATCATCGAGCTCTGGGATACAGTTTGATTTTAACCGTCGGCCGAAATTTTAAACACCCTTATTGTCCAACGACGGACGACCGACTCAATAAATTGACCGCCGATGGTCGGTCGATGATCGAAGATTGGTCGACGGATAATTTCAATTGAAGAAATCGGCCACCGACGCATAAAAAATTATAACTTGGACCGATGGACTCAAAATTGGTCGTCCGACAAAAAAGAGGTCAAAATCGGCCAAGACAACGGCCGATGAACTGAGGACTGTCACCCGAAGAATACCATTTTTGCTTCAAAACCCGTCGGCCGCTGGTCGTTTTTGGAAATGTGACTGGGGTTTAAGGATTGACACTATCAGACTTGCTTCAGATGCTGGATCTGACCTATATTTTCCATACAAGAGACCAGGTTAAAGTTCTGGGAATAGATCAATCTGAATGAACTTGATGTTCGTGATATCGGCAGTGTTAAGAGTTATGAATATTTGTTCACACTAAGCATGTTTTTCACGCTACACACGTAGAAATGTGTATATGCCATGTAAGGGGTTAAACACAACTTGCAAGAATATTGTTGTTGGGATGAATACTAAATATTAAGAAAATATGATGTGAGATTTGCATTACATACACTGATAGCATTCGTCGAGGTGAGCTTCGTAATCTTTGATTACCCATGTTTTTCAAATAAAAAAAAAATGAATTAATTATATCACACAAGAATAAGCTTTAAAGTATATTTTCACGTATAAGTAACTCAAAACTTTAACATTGTTTCACTCAAAGTCCTGTACACATGAAGCTGTAAAAAAAACTGCAAAAAGAAGGAATCGAGAAAAAACAAGAGTACTGTGCATTGTGATGTCATTTTTTCTTTACCCAAGCTCAAGTCAGGTGCACAGAAATTTACACCCAACTCTGTAACCAATCAAAGCTCGTGTTATAAGGAAAATAGAAAATATTGTTTGTTATCTCCATATCCTTCTTTAAAAAGTTTCATTGTTTAAAGAGAAAAAAAAATCCTAAAAATTATTCATGTAAGATATATTGCATGGAATTTTGACAATTCTAATAGCATGAGTTTCAATATTTCACAATAATTTTATCTGAAAAATAAAATGCTTTCAAGTTCAAAGACTATTTTAATATATCTTGAGGTTTAAAGGGGAGGGGATTTAGATATAAATTGTACACATATTAACAATTTACTTTTAATCAAATACCTGGTAAGATGATAAAACAAAATTAACACTCTTGGAGTATATTTAAATTGAAAAGAAACTTTAGAAAGAGTATATAATATTTTACAGTTTTTAGGTCAACTGAGTTTTTCAGGTGACTTTTTGCTATTCGTTTTTAGCTCACCTGAGCCGAAGGCTCAAGTGAGCTTTTCTGATCACATTTTGTCCATCGTCCGTCTGTCTCTCCGTCTGTAAACTTTTCACATTTTTGACTTCTTCTCAAGAACCACTGGGCCAATTTTGACCAAACTTGGTACAAAGCATCCTTGGGTGAAGGGGAATTTAAATTGTTAAAATAAAGGGCCAAGTTCCCTCACAAGGGGAGATAATCAAGAAAAGACAAAAATAGAGTGGGGTCATTAAAAAATCTTCTTCTCAAGAACCACTGGGCCAGAAAAGCTGAAACTAATATGGAAGCATCCTGGTATAGTGTAGATTCTAAATTGTTCAAATCATGACCCCGGGGGAAGGGCGGGGCCACAATGGGGAATCAAAGTTTTACATAGAAATATATAGGAAAAATCTTTGAAAATCTTCTTCTCAAGAACCACTGGGCCAGAAAAGCTGAAACTTATATGGAAACATCCTGGTAAAGTGTAGATTCTAAATTGTTCAAATCATGACCCCCGGGGGAAGGGTGGGGCCACAATGGAGAATCAAGGTTTAACATAGAAATATATAGGAAAAATTTTTGAAAATCTTCGTCTCAAAAAGCACTGGGCCACAAAAGCTGAAACTAATGTGGAAGCATCCCGGAGTAGTGTAGATATCTAAATTGTTAAAATCTTGACCCCCGGGGGAAGGGCAGGGCCACAATGGGGAATCAAAGTTTTACATAGAAATATATAGGAAAAATCTTTGAAACTCTTCTCAAGAACAACTGGGCCACAAAAGCTGAAACTAATGTGGAAGCATCCTGGGGGTAGTGTAGATTCTACATTGTTCAAATCATGACCCCCAGGGGAAGGACGGGGCCACAATGGGGAAGCAAGGTTTTACATAGAAATATATAGGAAAAATCTTTGAAAATCTTCTTCTCAAGAACAACTGGGCCACAAAAGCTGAAACTTATTTGGAAGCATCCTGGGGTAATGCAGATTCTAAATTGTTCAAATCATTAAATCATGACCCCCAAGGGAAGGGCGGGGCCACAATGGGGAATCAAAGTTTGACATAGAAATATATAGGAAAAATCTTTGAAAATCTCAAAAACCACTGGGCCAGAAAAGCTGAAAATTATTTTTATGTATTACAAGGAGGACATCTGGTAAAGAACAGAATGGTCAAAGCTTCTCAGGTGAGCGATGTCGCCCATGGGCCTCTTGTTGTCTGTTGTCGTCTGTCGTGTATTAACATTTGAACATTTTCAGCTTCTTCTCTGAAACCACTGAACAAAAATTGTGAATTTTACGGTCCCTGCCCCCCCCCCCCCCCTCCCCCCGCGGTCTGAGGGGTGGGGCCAAAACCACCAAAATTATTGCAATCTTTAAAACTCTTATTTACTCCTGGACATCAAGCAGGCAAACTGTTGGCATGAATGTAATGAGCATTCAGTCTTCTACCAAAATTGTGAGATTCATTGACCCAGGGTAAGGGGTTCTTGTGCTAGGACGGGGCTATGTAGATTATATAATGAAAATGCATTATTTCTTTGAAAGTCTTCTTCTCTGCTTCTGGGTACTAAATAAACTAACTAGACACATAGTTATGGTGAGCAAGAGTGTGTCTTCCAAAATTGTCAATTTTATGGCCTCAGGGTCAGAAGTTCTGGTGTTAGGGTAGGGCTCGATTGATTATATAGTTAAAATGCATTATTCTTTGATTATCTTTTCCTTTGCTCCAGTGATCCAAGTATATACAGGTGACTCTCGATGGCTCGAACTCCGATCTCTCGAAGTGAACCCCTGGTCCCGTTTTTAGCTCTTCTGAGCCAAAGGCTCAAAGAGCTAATGCTATGGCCATTTGTGCGGTGTGCGTCGTGCGGTGTGCGTTAACTTTTTAGAATATGGGCCATAACTCAAGAACCCCTTGGCCAATTAGTGTCAAATTTGTCACAGGGTATCCTTGGCCTAAGGGCTACCTTTTATACTTAAATAAGGGTTGGGACCCTTAAACAAGGGGAGATAATCAAGAAAACAAAACCAAAAGTACTGGTTGCTAAAAAATCTTCTTCTCCAGAACCACCGGGCAGATTTTCACCAAACTTACATACAAGGATCAGGATATGTTGAAGATTAAAAATTGTTCAAGGCATGACCCTGGGGCAAAGGGTGTGGTCTCAAGGTCACTTCAAAGTTGACCTAAATTTACAAATAATAAAAATGTTTATATTTTGCTTACTATTATGACTAGGATCATCAAATCTTGTAAGTTGATGCATCTCAGGACCTCACATCATGTTAACTCAAAAGTAGGTCACTGTGACCTACATTTTAAATTTTGTAAGCATTTGTTTTCAAATTGATTTCAAGGCATATTTTGGGCACTTTAAGGCCTATGATCATCAAACTTTGTCAATTGATGCATCTTGGGTCCTTGAACAATGTCAGCTTAAAAGTAGGTCACCATGACCTATTTTTTGAACTTTATGACTAATTCTTTTTAAAACATTTAATCCAATTATTTCAGACACTGAGAGGTTTAGAATTATCAAATCTTGTAAATTGATGCATCTTGGGACCTTAAAACATATTTATGAAAAAGTAGGTCATGGTGACCTCATTTTTTTAATTTTGCAGGCATTTGTTTATGAATTGTTTAAAAGGCATATTTTGATTACCTTCAGACCTAGGATCATCAAACTTGGTCAGCAGATGCATCTTGTGACTTTAAAAAATGTCGACCAAAATAAAGGTCACGGTGACCTAGTTTCAACATTTTATGGCTATATTTTAGTATCTTAGGTATTTTTTGGCTTATAATCATCAAACTTTGTGAGTTGATGCATCTTGGGTTTTCGGAGAGTCAGATGACCAAAAAGTAGGTCACAGTGACCTACTTTAAACATTTTATGGCTTTATTTAAGTATCTACGGTACTTATTGGCTTACAATCATCAAACTTTGTAAGTTGATGAATCTTGGGTTTTCGGAGAATGATGTCCAAAAAGTAGGTCACTGTGACCTACTTTCGACATTTTAAGGCTATATTTTAGTATCTTAGGTATTTATTGGCTTAGAATTATCAAACTTTGTGAGTTGATGCGTCTTGGGTTTTCGTAGGGTGACGACCAAAAAGTAGGTCACGGTGACCTACTTTTGACATTTTATGGCTTTAAGTATCTACGGTACTTTTTGTCTTAAAATCATCAAACTTTGTAAGTTGATGAATATTGGGTTTTCGGAGAATGATGTCCAAAAAGTAGGTCACTGTGACCTACTTTCGACATTTTATGGCTTTATTTAAGTATCTTAAATATTTATTGGCTTAGAATCATCAAACTTTCTGAGTTGATGCGTCTTAGGTTTTCGGAGAGTGACGACCAAAAAGTAGGTCACGGTGACCTACTTAAAACATTTTTTGGCTTTATTTAAGTATCTACGGTACTTATTGGCTTAGAATCTTCAAACTTTGTAAGTTGATGCATCTTGGGTTTTGGAGAAGATGTCTGAAAAGTAGGTCACGGTGACCTAATTTTTGACATTTAAGGCTTTTTTTAAGTATCTACGGTACTAACTGGTTTAACTTTGTTTGTTGATGCATCTTTGGTTTTTAGAGATTGTCGACCAAAAAAGTAGGTCATGGTGACCTACTTTTGAATATCTCAAGGACTTATTGGCTTAGAATCATCAAACTTTGTTAGTTGATGTATCTTGGGTTTTCATAGAATGTAGACAAAAAAGTAGGTCACGGTGACCTACTTTTAAAAATCTCAAATACTTATTGGCTTAGAATCTTCAATCTTTGTTTATTAATGCATCTTGAGTCTTCAGAAAACTTCAATCTTAATATAGGTCACTGTGATGTACTTATGGTTTTTTTTATAGCTTTATTATTAAAAATATTTTCAGTCCTAATTGGCTAAGAATCATCAAACTTTGTCAGTTGATGCAACTTGGGTCTTAGGATACTCAGGGTTAGAGGCTTCAAATAGAAGTGATAGATTGTACAATTTATCAGAAGAGCGATTCAAGGCTTCGCGGATTATAAAGCGTAAACTGACCCAAACCATATTATACTCGATAATTTGGCCAAGAATTAGAATCATTCCTTAAATGGAGTTCAATTAATTTAACAGGTATGCTAATTTATTTTCATCGATTATATTCTCTTTCGAAGACAGTCAGCTATATAACGTATCCCGGTAGGCCTATCGTCTGTCATTCTTGACCCAAAAATGCAACAGAACAACAATAAGCTGGTTATTTCAAAACATATGATTTGTACAGATTGAAAGTTTGCGTTTTGACAAACTTAGAAAATGCTGCTAGAATCCTGAGTTAAGCATGGTTGTACGAAAAATCTCGATTCATATGTATAAAATTCAAAACAAAGGGTAAGGTTTCGTGCGAATGTGTGGAATAAATATTTTACGGACAAGATAGTGGGATTCTAGCAGCACATTTTAGACAAAATAGATGTTTTTCAGCTATATTACATACTCAAAGAATTTATCAAACTCCGGGGTATTGTTGTTCTGTAAGCCTTTTTATTAAGGAAAATTTTGCTATTAATAGAAGTCACGTGATGGCATGGCGGTGATGCACGTCTTTGCGTTAGACACGCTTTTATCTGTATGCAAAAGTAAATAACAGTTTACATTTATCAGTGGTTTTGGTCATTTATTAAACTAAATTTTCTTCAAAAAGTCTAAATTTCCCGAGAAATGACTTATATGATTCCTTAACATACCCGCATTATATAGTAAAATTACATGAATTCTTTGAAAATCTTCTACTCTGCTCCTAGGTTTTAAATAAACTAACTAAGTACATTATTATGATGAGCAAGAGTGCCTCTACCAAAATTTTGAATTTTGTAGCCCCAGGGTCAGGGATTTTGGTGTTAGGGCGGGGCTGTATTGATTATATATGTATAGTGAAAAAACATTAAATCTTTGAATATTTTCTTCTTTGCTCCTAGGTTTTAAGCAGATGAACTACCTATGTAGTTATGAGCAATCCCTAATCTTCAAGAATTGTAAATTTCAAGGCCCCAGGGTCAGTTGTACCATGGGGGGGGCTGTACTTATATACTGAAAATGAATGAATTGTTTGAAATGTGCTCCTCGGTATTAATCAAATATTTTTGAAAAGCAAGGATGCCTTTCCTAAAATAGTGCAATGTGTGGATCTAGGCCTAAGAGTCAACGGTTCATGTGTGGTAGCGGCACTACTGATTATTGCTGAATACTACTGATTAGTTGAAATGTATTTTTTGTTCCCCTACCCTGCCTATGGGTGTAAAGTAAGCAAACTAAGGAACTGCTAAGTGTATAGTTATGATGACCAAATTGTAAATGCTATAGCATCAGGCTTAAAACATGGATCAAATTCAATCACTGGAAAGTTGTTGAATAATGCTCAGGTGACCTATAAGGCCCATGGGCCTCTTGTTTGATAAAATTTGCAAATTTTTAAAATATGTTGCCTCAGGGTCAGTGGTTCCTTTGGGGTGAGGTGCACAACTAGTTATAAAGTGGAAGTGCATTTTCTCTTTGTTACTCTGATCTACCCCTAGGTATCAAGTAAATAGAGAAAGCATGCTAAGTTTATAATTATGATAAACAATGGTGCCTCTTTCAAAGTTATGAATTGTGAATTTCATGGCCTCCGGGGTAAAACACGAACCAATTTTAATTGTTTGAAAGTTGTTTGAAAGTTGTTACACGATACTCAGGTGACCTATAAGGCCCGTGGGCCTCTTGTAATTTATTGTTTTTAGGGGTGTGTGTTTTGTAACATAAAATTTCATTTAGAGATTAATAAATACATACTAAAAAGTGGGCTGTTTCTCGACTTATTTATCCATATTTTCCAGAAATACATGTAAGCCCAACTTTTTGTGCGCAATAAAAATACAGTTTTACAATGAGTGGCACAGTAGCTCTCCAGTCTATCAATATATTTTCTTCGGAGAGCTACAGTCCTGCAGCTAATACATAGACTACATAAGATTTATAATTCTGTTTATCCATTTTTGATTTTGATGAACGGGTTTGCTGTGGTTACTAAGCAACTGGTTTCTGTGTAATGCTTTAAAAATGCTACTCAAGATACTGTAAAATTTTATTAAAAGCTACTTCTACAGTTGTAGTTTGATATCTTGTCACAAAAAGAGATGCAATCAAGGATCATTCATTGCTGTTGTAAAGTTTCAAGTCCCAACTGCTACTTTTTTCTTCCTTTGTTATTAATACAAACTAGTTTTTTTCATGGCCAGTGTACTCAGGTGAGCAATACATGGGTCATTTGTTAATTTCTTGTTGAAGACTTTGTGATTAAAGATATGGATTATCAAATAAACATAGAAACAAAGCAGCATTTTCATATGTGTATTTTTGTTAGGTTCATGTATTAATATATCTACACTACTCGTACACAATGACATTTTTTATTCACAGGTATGAAAACAGGCATAAAAGTTCATCAAGAAGAGGAAATTCAAGGTATAGAACATCTGTATTAGTTTGACAATATAGCATGTTTAGCTAATGTAATTCTTTTTAATTACATGAGCTGTATTTAAAAAGGCATTGATTCCATCACCTCTTCAAAGAAAAAAAACATTAGTTCCAAAAAACTTACAGAAAGTTGTAGATTTTTAAATAATAAAATCTTGTCAATTTATTAGACTAAGTGACGATGTGGTTGTTTAACTTTATAAGGAATATCTAGTTTCATGAGCACTTATTTTGATCATGTTTTGTTACCTTAATTGAATAAAACTGCATAAAACACAAATTGTCATACAGTTTAAACAGGCTAATGGTACTTTGCGGAACGAAACGGAACGGAACAGAACCAGTTGTGGGGCACCCTAGGGGGGATGAATATGAATATATTATATATAATAAAAATGAATGTAATAAGTTAATTTATTACAAATTATTCTGCCATTTTATATCTTAGGAAACCAACCAAAGAAAGTGTCAAGTGTCTGAAATAAAGAACCATAAAATAAAATGTCTATAAGTTATGAATTATTCTGCCGTTAAGTTTTTGATCTGCTGTGTCATGTGTAGTAACTATGTGAACTGGTTTGAATGAGAGACGTATACCTATCAATGATGTAAAAAAATATTAATGCTTTTCCTTCAAAGTTTACTCAATAGATTATTATGAAAAGAATGTCGTTCATGTGCAGTCTAAAGGTAAAGAGAGTTGTCGCGCTTTGCCAGTATGGTCATTCTCTGGTTCCGTTTCGTTCCGCTAAATACCAATATCCGTGTGGGTATTAGTATTTAGCGAAACGGAACGAAACACAGTTAAGTTGGAATAAGATGATACACATACAAGCATTTTGTTGTATTTCATTTCATCTCATCTTTTTAATAATCAAAATTTCAGGGGGGAAGAAATATAAGAGACAAGGATGTTTGAAGAGGAAAGTATATCATCTATCATATATCCAGCATAATAAAGCATATTTTTTTTAACCTTTCAAGCTTCTTCAAAAGTCTTGTCTTTATACAATCGCAGGCCTTGATGTTGATAGGAAAACGTAAATACCATCTCTCTGTCTTCAAATAAATCGATATGCAAAATAAGTTTAACTTTATTATTATGTAAAGGTAGATCTTAAAACGCGTGATTTGCAATTTGCTGTATGCTAACAAATATGTTTATTACCTGAACCTTGATCGATATCTTAACTATTCAGTTCTGCGCTAATAAGAAAAGAAACACACAAAACAGGTTCCGTTCCGTTTCGCAAAATACCATTATCCACTACAATATTAGTACTTTGCGAAACGGAACGGAACTAGTATATCAAAGGTTTTAAAACTCTGTTAATGAACGACGTGAGATAAGTTTTGTGTCCTGTAAGGAATTGAATTGAAAATCATGCTCAGCATTGAAATTAATTTGACCGGCGACAGTCCGGAAAATTCTTCTTCTTTTTTTTTTTTAAAATACAATTTAAAAAAAGTTTTGTTAACTTTTCATTTTCTGTAAGTTAAACACCATTTATATTTGAAAAGAAGAGGCAAGAAAAAGTGTTTCAAAATGATCAAATCTTGTTCCGTTTCATTCCGCAAATTACCAATATCTACACGGATATTGGTACTTTGCGGAACGAAACGGAACCACATCTTTTTATTTGAAGAGAAAAAAACAAGAACCAACCAAAAACAACCTAAATCAGAATATTCCAAAATTAGTTTAACTGAGAGAACAAGTCATTTTCAATTAAAGGAAAAGATATGACATTCACGTAACAACTTATTTCTTCATATATTTATTCCATTGTGTTTTAGTTTTGCTGAAATTTGTTTAGTTCCGCTGAATACTACTAGTTATTTCTGTAGTGACTATGTGAACTGTTTTTAATGAGAGACGTACACCTATTACTGATGTAAAATATTAATGCTTTGCCTTCAAAGTTTACTGTCGATAGATTATTATGAAAAAAAATGTTGTTCATGTGCAGTCTAAAGGTAAAGAGAGTTGTCGCGCTTTGCCAGTATGGTCATTCTCTGGTTCCGTTTCGTTCCGCTAAATACCAATATCCGTGTGGGTATTAGTATTTAGCGAAACGGAACGAAACACAGTTATGATACACATACAATCATTTTGTTGTATTTCATTTCATCTCATCTTTTTATTTATTAAAAATTAAATTTAGGGGAAGAAATAAAATAGGAAGAAAGTAATTCATCCATCATATATCCAGCATAATAAAGCATATTTTTTACCTTTCAAACTTCTTCAAAAGTCTTCTCTTTATATCAGGTATATATACAAATACAATCGCAGGTCTTGATGATGATAGGAAAACGTAAATACCATCTCTCTTCAACTAAATTGATATGCAAAATAAGTATAACATTATTATGTAAAGGTAGATCTTAAAACGCGTGATTTGCAATTTGCTGCATGCTAACAAATATGTTTACTACCTGAACCTTGATCGATATCTTAACTATTCAGTTCTGCGCTAATAAGAAAAGAAACACACAAAACAGGTTCCGTTCCGTTTCGCAAAATACCATTATCCACTACAATATTAGTACTTTGCGAAACGGAACGGAACTAGTATATCAAAGGTTTTAAAACTCTGTTAATGAACGACATGAGATTTTTTTTTTTGTCCTGTAAGGATTTGAATTTAAAAAATCACGGCCAGCAAGAAAATTAATTTGACCGGCGACAGTCCGAAAAACTCTTGTTTTCTTTACATACAGTCAAAGAAAAGGTTTTTTAACTTTTCATTTCTTTAAGCATATTAAACACTATTTATATTAAAAAAGAAGAGGAAAGAAAAGTATTCAAAATGATCAAATCTTGTTCCGTTCCGTTCCGCAAATTACCAATATCCACACGGGTATCGGTACTTTGCGGAACGAAACGGAACCATATTTTCTCATTTGAAAAGAAAAAAAAAACAAGAACCGACCAAAAACAACATAAATCTGCCATAGTATTCATAGGAATATTCCAAAATTAGTTTACCTGATGGAACAAGTCATTTTTGATTAGAGAGATATATGACATTCAGGTAACAACTTATTTCTTCATATATTTATTTCATTGTTTCAATTTAATTTTGCTGAGATTCGTTTAGTTCCGCTGAATACTACTAGTTATTTCTGTAGTGACTATGTGAACTGTTTTTAATGAGAGACGTACACATATCACTGATGTAAAAAGTTATTGCTTTTCTTTCAAAGTTTATTGTAAATAGCTTATTATAAAAAGAACATCCTTTATGTGCAGTCTAAAGGTAAAGAGAGTTGTCGCGCTTTGCCAGTATGGCCATCTCTGGTTCCGTTTCGTTCCGCTAAATACCAATATCCGTGTGGGTATTAGTATTTAGCGAAACGGAACGAAACACAGTTAAGCTCGAATGTATAAGTGGGAAAATAAAGAATGGCCATCATACACAATTACACCAGGATATGACAGCATAACAGTATCAAAGTATATTCCATCAGTTTAAGACATATTTCCAAAAAACTTCAAATCACCATGTGTCATGCAACATGACACTTGACAGTTACAAGATACTCGTATCTATACGTTCAACTTTTAATTGTTTTTTTTTTTTCATGTACCACTAACAATTTTTCTTTCAGTTACGTAATTTTTCTTATTACAACTGCATTCTTCCCCATATTCAAAAAGTTGGAATAACTTGTGCCAAGTTAATCAAGTAGTCCTTTAAATACAACAATATGCTTGATCAGATATTCTAATAAACAATTTTTAACAACTCTTCATATTTGTTCCTGAAGAACACTACCTGTTAGTTTAGCCAGCGTAACATTGATAACTTTCTGATCAAAAGTAATACAGTGAAACCAGTACTCAGTACTCATTGCAACTACTCGGTAAAAATAGCCTACACATGAACATTCTTACAAAATGAAATTAAAAAGAGTAAGATTATGGATAAACATGTATACATAATGAAAAAATATACAAATGAGTGGCAGTTTTGAAAGTAAAACTAGCAACACATTTGTTTCAAATCAATCCAATTAAAGACGAAACTATAAATGAAATAAACAAGAAATAACCTAACATGTAAAAAATACAGATACACTTCTCGTTAATGTAACGAGTTCGCTTATTAGTATCAGTGTTGTAATTCAAGCTAAGAAAACTTCAAATCTCAAATCCTAAAACATCTCTTAACATGTTTATGTGAATATCCCGAAGTGTTACTTCACTTATATCTATGAGGCCTAACCAAAAGTAAGGGTGACGTCTCAGTAGACATTTCTTATTAATACAATAATAATGTGGTCTCATTTTTTTCTTCGTTGTTTTCCAAACCAACTTCCCATCCTCAGTTTTTTGTGGATATTTATATCTTTCTTGATGGGAAAACATGATGTCGAACGGGGGCAAAGGATTCTTGTTGCTGATCAAAGATGTGCATGTAGCACAAAATGCTGCTCATTTCCCACTAATAGATCCAACCCTGACAATTTTAAATGGCTCATCATTATGCCATGACTCACAATATTGGAATGGTCGCTGAACGTGAAGTTCACAAGTGACTCCACTCCCTTGTATTTGATTGTATTTGTACATATAACTGATATAAAGACAAGACTTTTGAAGAAGCTTGAAAGGTTAAAAAAAATATGCTTTATTATGCTGGATATATGATGGATGAATTACTTTCCTCGTCAAACATCCTTGTCTCTTATATTTCTTTCCCCCTGAAATTTTGATTATTAAAAAGATGAGATGAAATGAATAACAACAAATGCTTGTATGTATATCATCCTATTCCAACTTAACTGTGTTTCGTTCCGTTTCGCTAAATACTAATACCCACACTGATATTGGTATTTAGCGGAACGAAACGGAACCAGAGATGACCATACTGGCAAAGCTCAACAACTCTCTTTTCCTTTAGACTGCACATGAACGACATTTTTTTTCATAATAATCTATTGACAGTAAACTTTGAAGGCAAAGCATTAATAATATTTTACATCAGTTATAGGTGTACGTCTCTCATTAAAAACAGTTCACATAGTCACTACAGAAATAACTATAGTAGTATTCAGCGGAACTAAACAAATCTCAGCAAAACTAAAACACAATGGAATAAATATATGAAGACATAAGTTGTTACGTGAATGTCATATATTTTTCTTTAATTAAAAATGACTTGTTCTCTCAGTTAAACTAATTTTGGAATATTCTGATTTACCCAGGATTCATGAAAGCTAAAAATTGGTTGATGAATACATGTACTACGGCAGATTTAGGTTGTTTTTGGTTGGTTCTTGTTTTTCTCTTCAAATAAAAAGATGTGGTTCCGTTTCGTTCCGCAAAGTACCGATATCCGTGTGGATATTGGTAATTTGCGGAACGGAACGGAACAAGATTTGATCATTTTGAAACACTTTTTCTTGCCTCATCTTTTCAAATATAAATGGTGTTTAACTTACAGAAAATGAAAAGTAAACAAAATTTTTTGTTTAATTGTATTTAAAAAAAAAAGAAGAATTTATAGGACTGTCGTCAAAATAATTTCACTACTGAGCATGATTTTCAGTTCAATTCCTTACAGGACACAAAACTTATCTCACGTCGTTCATTAACAGAGTTTTAAAACCTTTCATATAATAGTTCCGTTCTGTTTCGCAAAGTACTAATATTGTAGTGGATAATGGTATTTTGCGAAACGGAACGGAACCTGTTGTGTGTGTTTCTTTTCTTATTAGCGCAGAACTGAATATTTAAGATATCGATCAAGGTTCAGGTAGTAAACATATTTGTTATAGCATACAGCAAATTGCAAATCACGCGTTTTAAGATCTACCTTTACATAATAATAAAGTTAAACTTATTTTGCATATCGATTTAGTTGAAGACAGAGAGATGGTACATGTATTTACGTTTTCCTATCAACATCAAGGCCTGCGATTGTATAAAGACAAGACTTTTGAAGAAGCTTGAAAGGTTAAAAAAAATATGCTTTATTATGCTGGATGTATGATAGATGATATACTTTCCTCGTCAAACATCCTTGTCTCTTATATTTCTTCCCCCCCCCCCCTGAAATTTTGATTATTAAAAAGATGAGATGAAATGAAATACAACAAAATGATTGTATGTGTATCATCTTATTCCAACTTAACTGTGTTTCGTTCCGTTTCGCTAAATACTAATACCCACACGGATATTGGTATTTAGCGGAACGAAACGGAACCAGAGAATGACCATACTGGCAAAGCGCGACAACTCTCTTTACCTTTTGACTGCACATGAACGACATTCTTTTCATAATAATCTATTGACAGTAAACTTTGAAGGCAAAGCATTTATATTTTTTTTTACATCATTGATAGGTATACGTCTCTCATTCAAAACAGTTCACATAGTTACTACACATGACACAGCAGATCAAAAACTTAATGGCAGAATAATTCATAACTTATAAACATTTAATTTTATGGTTCTTTACTTCAGACACTTGACACTTTCTTTGGTTGGTATCCTAAGATATAAAATGGCAGAATAATTTGTAATAAATTAACTTATTATATTCATTTTTATTATATACAATATATTCATATTTATCCCCCCTAGGGTGCCCCACAACTAGTTCCGTTCCGTTTCGTTTCGTTCCGCAAAGTACCATTAGCCTTTAAACAGACAGTGATAGAGGTGTACATGAATGTATAACATGTCATTAAAATCTCAAGAGATAAATTTAATAAGCACGTACCTGTATGTCAAAAGTATACATACGTCGTACAAGTTAAAGATCTACATTTCCCAGATGAGTAAACAGGTTCTAGTTTTTGGTGCAAGTCCCATTTCCATGTTAATATAAGTCCTTTGATGTCCAAACATTCATTTTTGATACATCGAAGAATGCATACTACCAGGCTTGCTTCAACTGCTAAATCTGATCTACATTTTTCGGATAAATGAACAGGTTAATTTTTTTTTATGCGGATCTGACTTTTGAGTTACGATAAACTTAATGTTGACCAAACTTGCTTACTTCATATGCTGAATCTGACCTACAATTTGTAAATGAGTGAAAAGGTAAAGGGTTTTGTGCAGATCTGATTTTCGAGTAACTATATAAGCTTTATGTTGACCAAACTTGCATGGGTGATGCATACAAGGATTCATACTACATTGTACCAATCCTGCTTCAGATGCTGGATCCGTCCTACATTTTCTGAATGAGTGGACAATTTAAAGGTTTTGGAGCAGGTTTATTTTAAAGTAACTATAAGCCCTTTGTTGACTAAACTTGCATGGATGATACATCTAGGGATGCACACTATCATGTTTGCATCTACATTTTCCAGATGAGTGATTCTGGGATGTTCACTTCTAGATTATTAGTTTTTTTGCACAATCACTTTTACCCACATACAATCTGGCATTTAAGGTAAGACTTCGCTTTACTTAAAGACAAACATTCGTTGAGATGAGCTCTGTAATCTATAATTTAATACCTATGTTTGTTATTAGAAATCTGTTTGGTAACATGATCAAAAGTAGTAAAAACCATTGTAGTTCTTTAATTGTTGAAAAATTAAGAGTTAATATACGAGAGGTTATCAAAAAGTTCGTGGACTAGCGTCATAAAATTAAAACCGCTTTAGGTTTTTGTACAATATCTAGTTAGCATCATCTTTTCTATCTAAAGAATAAACCTAGGGCTGCCACGAATCAGAAATTTTTCGAATCGATTCGGTTCAAACAAAAACCTCGATTTTCGAATAATTTTGGTTCGATTATAAGAAATAGATTTTTTTTTAATTTTTTGTATAAAATCTGTAATCTTTGATCATCATAATCATAAGACATTCTTTAATAAATAATGATTCATACTTTATTAAGGTTTATTAAGATAAAATGGAATGTAAACTAAAGCCAAAAAAAAACAAAGAAAATACATAATGTTCTAATTACAAAGTATTACCCAAGAATCATATATCAGAAATCCAAGTCAATAAAAATGCTGGTCATTGTTTTTAAAAGATGAAACATGCGAACAAATCTTTCAAACAAAACCAATGATTTCATAGTAATTATTATGCTAAACATAAAAATATTGGTGATTTGCTTACAAAGGCTGTTTGGCCAAAATAGAAACGGTAAGATCCCTGCTGTGATTTTAAATTTTAGATTTACAAATATGATATCAAACCACCTACCACATAACTGTCATAACAAGAATGTCAATAATTATTTCACATTCAAAACGATCTCAATATTCAAAAGAAATAAGGAAAATTCGCAGCACCGTGTCGGTTCCTCCAAAGGAGTCGGCAATTTTATCAATAAAATAGAAAATAAATGGTAAACAGGCATAAATCCTACCAGTGAGCTTAGCGAGCGAAGCGACAGGATGGCAACGAGTTTTCTCGATTTTCTCTAAATCGCTGTCCAGCCAACATCAAACTTCACATATCAACTTCGGAGTGTCCATTAAGTAATTCCTAACATTTTTAACCATTCAACTACCCTAAATTATCTGTATAACCACACTTCTTCACATCTCGTTTACAACCAGCGGCCATTGACAATCTGCGTGACGTCACACCCACTGCAGCAAATAATAATTCTTCAAATTAATAAATATGCTATTAAAAAAATATTTACCAATGAATTGAGTTTTTATTTATTTTTTACTGTTTATATAACTCAAAAAACATTAACTAACTCTATCCCTTAATATAAATTGGAATTTGTTGATTCAAAAAGAAAGGGAGATAATCGTCTACTTTCGTTTGTGGGAAATTTAAAAACAGAGAGTGACAGTCGTTTCTAATAACTGATTCAAGACAATTGAAGATGTCCAGCAATTTTGGAGCTTCTGTTCAGTAAGTGGATTTTTTAAAAATCAATTTCTAATGCCGAAAACACATTAAAAGAGACCCAAAATGATGATTTATTATTTGCTGCAGTGGGTGTGACGTCACGCAGATTGTCAATGGCCGCTGGTTGTAAATGAGATGTGAAAATGTGTGGTTATAAAGATAATTTAGGGTAGTTGAATGGTAAAAAATGTTAGGAATTACTTACTGGACACTCCGAAGTTGATATGTGAAGTTTGATGTTGGCTGGACAGCGATTTAGAGAAAATCGAGAAAACTCGTTGCCATCCTGTCGCTTCGCTCGCTACGCTCGCGAAGCTCACTGGTAGGATTTATGCCTGTTTACCATTTATTTATTATTTATTGATAAAATTGCCGACTCCTGTGGTTCCTCTAAATTCAGAATTACGTGGCTGATGGGTGTTGCCTTTAAGTAAATCTATTTATCCTCTGTGCCATCTTTCTTTCGAAAATGGAACTTGGAAGTAGTCCCCCGTTGACTTCTTCGCGGCCATTTTTATGTTTTTGTTTACTTTAACATGATTTGCCATTATTTCTTTAACCAATCGGGATGCGCGTAACAACAGCAAATGTTAGTGTGTAAAAATCAAACCTGAATGAATCGAAATCCCGGAAAAACGTACCGAATCGAACCGAAAGATTGTGAATCGCGGTTAACCGATATTTCGGTTAATCGTGGCAGCCCTAAATAAACCATAAATCATAAATTTTATTTTTAAATAAATTAGTAATGTTTTTGATAGTAATGGTATGTCCATGCGGCGCAACCTCGAAAACGACGTTTTTGCGACCTATGTGTAACTGAGAAAAACTCTTTTGATATGATTATTTGACATCCAAAAATCCCGTTAATTCAGGTATGTGTCGGGACACAATTGTTCCATAAAATATGAAATTTTCACTTCATTCTGTAAGGCCATAATACAGAAGATTCTCATCAGAATTTTTTTAAAAATCGGGGCGGGCGGGCGGCTTTTATTTTATATTTTTTATTTTTTCAATTTTGCAGATTTTTTATTGACCTAGTCAATCGGTGTAATTTTATCTACAATACCAGAATAAAAGTCATAGTAAAGGTTCCATTATCTCTTACTTCACATCATCACCAATCTTTTCAACCAATGACCCTTGTTTAAAATATATACGCGTGTATTACAGCAATTATCATCTTTTCAGCTGTCAAAATCATGTTGACATTTGCGGGATTTAAAACGAAAGTAGAATGATAGATGAATACCGATCCCGATCAGAATTAAGACGAAGAAAAACAGAAATAAAAAAAATCGAGGCGGGGGTTTAAAATCGGGGCGGGCGGGGATGAGAATCTAGGAATATTTTTATTATGGCCTAAGTTTATGAAAGTTTATCGTAAATTTTACACGGAATTTCCAAACAAATGAGGCCTTGAAAATGACGTCAAAAGGGCCGGGGGAGGGGTTTCCATTTCCAACATTCTATAAAGTTTTGCCCCTGAAAAAACTGGTATAGACTTTAAATATGTTGAAACTTGCTACAGAGAAATAATATGCACCCTGAGTACTTGTCTTTTAATGTCAAAAAAGATTCAGAGAGAAAAGGGATGCGCAGTTTAAATCGATTTGCAGTCAAGGTGTGAAAAATCAATCACGTCAAAAAATGACGTTGATCATGCGTTGTAGATATTGGACTCCCAAAAGCAAAATATGCCGACACAATCAAGCGCGGATTTCTCCCAATGTATTAATCCATTTGGATTATTAAATTCATTGAAGGCCACTTTTCATGACATTGTAAAGTCATACTAGTATAAACAAAGGGGGTTTAAGTCCTTACTCAGCTCCAGAGAATCTCATCAAAAAGTGTTTGAAGTAGAAGAATCGGACATTAAATAAAAAACGATGACGTTATCGGACGTCATGAAAATAAACGACGACAGCGCCGGATGATCATATAATGTAGTTTATATTTTGTAATAATTTGGCAAATAATGAACGTATCAGGCTAAAATTTCAACATTTCTTTATTTTTTGTTGTTTTATGTTCCATATAATTTTTGAAAGCACAGACTACATAGTACTAATTTTATAGCTTCAGTCCAGTGAGTCCACAAACTTTTTGATAACCCCTCGTACATGTATCAACAATTGTGATTTTCCTTCAGGACTTCAATTTTTATTTACTTTTTTCCAGTTGCTGAGTTGCATGAAATTCAACCAAAGGTATTGTAATTTATTTTTGTTTTTCCAGTTTCTTTTCGAAATAATAATTTGTAGTTGACTTTATTTTCTAATTTTATTGTGTCCTGAACTTGAGTCTGTTTCGCTACATCTATAATTGCAAGTAGACAAGTTTCCTATTACTGTTTTCCCTCCCCCCTTTTTTTAGAAGAATCTGAAAAGTTTGCTTGAACAATTGGATGAAGCTGTAAAGAAACTTATTGAAACCAAGTCAGAAGAAGATCTTGAGGACGAATCACATCTTCCAAAGTTAAAGAATTTTTATAGAAGTGATACAAAATTTTCAGATGAAAAGATCCCCTTAATTCAGGAATGCATTCATGAAGTAGTAGAGGTGAATAATTATTTTGAAAAAAGAAAACGTAGATCAAAAAAGGTCGAACCTATATGAGGAGGAAAACTTTTGTGTGGTATATACAGTGCTACTTCTGTGTAATGCTACACTTGATAACCCTCATCAAAGCATAGGACCGGTCACGGTAGCCTAGTTGTAGGGCATTCTGTTTTCAGGATGCCTGGGTTCAATATTTATCCCCAGCGCTGCGCCAAACCAAAGTCTTAAACATAAGTAGTGACTGTTCCTTTGCATAGCTCAGGCACTAGAAATGAATGTTATGTTTAGGATAAGACCCAGAAACCTAGATCACAAGACACGATAGGTGTTGGCAAGATTAAGAACCATCACCACTCAATGGCCCTGAGTGCCAAGGCTAGGTCTAAGTTAAAGCCCTTCACTCGCATATGGTACTGTCTCTATACAAGTGTGAAAAACTCTCAAATGGGATGTAAAACAACACCCAATCAATAAATCATTCAATCAAAGCATAGAGGAGAGAGTCCATTCCATTCCATCGAGCAGGCTTTGTAATCAGGAGATACCAACTACAATTTTCGTTCTAGGTTTGTGTCAAACCTCAAATGTTCCTTCAAAAAGGGTCCAACATGACATTAAATTGGAAGTCATGGGTCTTTCATATTTGACCTTAAAAAATGCATGTCCATTATCAGAGTAGGGGTTGGCATGATAAAAAGTCCTCACTGCTCAATGGCAACAATTGCTGAGTATAGGTTTAAATGAGTAGATCAACTGGTACATGGTGTCCTTTAATATGAGAGAAAAATTCTAGAAGGGATGCAAATCAATAAATCAATTAATAAGTCCACTTCAACTTAAATTTTTGATTTCAGTGAATTTCTTTGCTTTTCTGATTGCGCGCTGATGGAAGTGATAATTTTGAGTCTTTCTATCAATTTGATCTTAGAAACAGGATACAATAAGGAACACTCTCCATCATGTATAGGTCGAAAAAAAAAAAATCTCAAAATTTTGCGACTGTACCTTGCCTTTGAAAGCTCAAAAGCAGGATGGATCAATTCCTTACCCTTGCAGAAGTTTGGGTTGGCCATATCTGCAATTGTCGCAATATCTTTATAAGTCGCCCAAGTGGCACAGTGGTTAGAGCATCTGCTCTAGAGTCGAGAAGTAAGGAGTCAATCCTTAGGTCGCGGGGTGGGTGGAATCCCATTATCGGACGTGGAGACCGGTCTTTCAGATGAAACCATATATACCAAGGTCCCTTGTCACAGTAAGAGCTTAAAATCCCTCCCTCCTCAATGGCCATGAGAGCACAGTATAGGACAACATTTGCAGCTCTCCAACGGCAAATAGTGGCGTCTCTATATGAGTGAAAAATTCTTGAGAGGGATGTTAAACAAGTACAATCAATCTATCTTTCAATCTTATATGAAATTATAAGAATCAAACCTAAGATGTTTAAGGTAGGTAATGACGTCCACTGTTCCATAGCTAAGCATTCGGCATTACAAGCCTTTTCAGATGTGTCAATAAAATATGAGGTCCTTTGTCACAGTAAGCATTGGAAATATAAAGATCCCTCACTGCTGCGGCTGTAAGCGCTATGCATAGGTCAAACTGTGTGGCACCTCGTCTAAAGTAGGTGAAGTCACTATATGAGTAAGAAATTCTTGAATGAAATGAAAACCAACATGCAATCTATCAATTTTCTCCACTTCACAGTACTGCATGATGTATCTATTTATAAAATTTGTTTATCTTTTTTTCATATCTAAATATCTTTTCTTTCAAAATAAATGTTTGATTAAGTGATAAAAGCCCCATCCATTCAGGAGAAAAAAATCTCAAAATAAAGTGCGGCATTACAAAGATGTAGCACTGTATATTGAATTACCATTCACGACTCTCCAATACTTTTAAAAGAGTGATTAGATTTCTGTGAAGGTAAATAATCTATTGTCAGGAAAAGAAAAACCTAGAACCGAGGAATTTGGACTTTTTCTTTCATTATTTCTGAAACAGGTAAATTGCATAACATATGTAATGTATAACAAATGTAGATCAGATGCGATGAAAAAATATGCCCGTTTTTAGCTCTACTGGTCAGCGACCAGAAGAGTTTATTCGATAGTAATGCATCCGTCGTCTGTCCGTCTGTCGTCTGTCTGTCTGTCTGTAAACAATTTTTCAAAACGCTACTCCTCCTACAATTTTGGTCTGATTTCAATATAACTTGGCACACAGGTAGAATATACTAAAATAATTCTTTGCAATCCATCGGTTTTTGATTTCGATGAATGATGTTGCCATGGTTACTAAAAATAGCATGGAAAGTTCTTTAAAATTGTATTAAAAAGAACTCGTACAGTTATAGTCTTATTGCTATATTGCCACAAAAAGTGACTTAATCAAGGATTATTATTCTTTTTATTGCTGTTTTAAAGTTTCAAGTCCCAACTGCTACTTTTCTGTTCCTTTGTTATAAGTATAAACCAGTAGAGCTACAAGTCTCAACAGAGACTTATGTTTTTTTTTTTTATTAATTGAATGTACAAACTATGTACTTGATGTAAGATATCTAAAACATAGAAAATTATCATTTTCTATTTCATCAATTTAATTTTACTTCATGTTTGTTTTTCTATAAAACAATCTTATCAAGGCAAAATTATTCTCAGGCAGCTGTCCTTGATATTTAAATGATTAGCAGCTATTTTTCACTCAAATTATACTAGAAGTATTCCAATGATAATTTTTATCTTGTAAATTTCAAGATCGTTACAGTTGGAAATACACGTATTTTAAAATATGAATTTTTGTCCATGTATATACAGTATTCGTTCATTCACTTCATTGCAATATTACGAAGTGCAGCTTTTGTGTTAATATTGTGCAATGTGATGTCACTTAAATTTTTGCAAACTTTTTTAGCATGTTTAGTTAGCCTTTATACACATGTATATTGATTAATTTGTATGAAAGTGACGATTAGTCTGTTGTCTTTTAGCTGCAATAACGCAACCCTTTCCGATATATTAAAGCTGAACACTATTAGTAAAAAGGCATAGTTCGCCATATTTCCCGTTCTTCAATGCTCTCCCTACAACCCATATGTAAGGAGCAGATCGCTTATCAGTTCAATGTATTTTACGGTAGAGATCCAACGAGTGTAGATGTAATTCGTACACACCTGTGCTACTCGGTTGCGATGAAATTATCAAAGTTAACGTATGTTTTCCAAAACGGGACTGAGGTATCATGAAAAATACAGGTCAATACATCATTTTCAAACAGAAAATTCACATTAAAACAAGCAATAACCACAAAAAACCTAAGATCACGAAAGGAGTACTACAAGTCGGCCACGGGTTTCGAGTGTGCAATAGGGTATAACGAAATTGAACGGTTTATATACCCGTCTGACAGTGCATATTTAATGTGTTCAGCTTTAATAAGAATTTTACTTCACATGATTTCTGTAACCATGGTGTATAATTTTTGACTACTGGTGATTGCAGGAAAAATAAATGTCTTTAACATTCAACTTCTTTCTATAAAGATTGATTCTTTATTCACTATCCACAACCTCACTTTTTATACGCCCGTCTTAAGACAGGACGTATTTTGTTATAGGCTTCGTGTCCGTCCGTCCGTCTGTCCATTCCTGTCTGGCTCATAACTTGAATACTATTAGGCCTAGGATTATCAAACTTTGTCAACTCATACTTCTTGGGTAGACGGTGTGTCGCGCACAAAAAGTAGGTCGCTCTGACCTTTAATAAAGATGCTATAGCCAAATATGGAAAAATCCTGTCCGGCTCATAACTAGAAAACTATTAGACCTAGAGCTTTCAAACTTGGCAAAAGTATACATCTAAAGTAGAAGGTGTGTTGCAGCCTATTTCAAGGTCACTGTGACCTTTAATTATAGTGAATTTTTTAAAAAAAACTAAGTCTTTTAAATTCTAAATTTCATAATCCTAAAAAATGTAAAAATATAGTTGTATGCTCATTAAAAAACGTTAAATTAAGTAAAAACTTGTTTTTTCATTATATACTTTACAGCAATCTGTAACAAATGTTTAGGCTTTGAGAGGAATTCAGTTTGTCCCATGGGCTTAATTATCAAGCACTGGTCAAGAAGAATTTTGATAGCAGAAATTTGCATGTCAAATTAGAGAGAAATTAATGAGTTTATTGTCAGGAGCTAAGAGCACTCTAGATCTGATGCAGATGTTATCTTAATTTATCTCTTGAGAGTTGGGCAAAAAGAAATGGCCTCATAGTTGCTTGTGCTAATTAAGAGTTCTTGATGGCTAGTCCAGGTAAAG
>NW_026926429.1:0-2500 GCF_032062105.1 Saccostrea cuccullata
TTATTTGTTATCATTTACAACGGTTAATTCTCACTTTATTAAATTGATAAAACTTACAACTGTGTTTTCATTTAGCGTTGACCATAGTTCAGAAATCCCCTTACCTGGGTTGATCATTGATAACTGGAGATAGTTTACTCCTTTAAGCCGAGTTGGCTAGTAACTTTGGTAATTTATACACTGAAGAGTTCTACTTCCGGTTACATAATTTTTGGTGCCGTGACCAGGATTTCTGAATAGAAACCATGGCTTCGCTAGATTCAGATTCTGATAGAGTAGGAAGAGCTACATCAACCCCTAGAGTTGATAGGTTAAGTTCTAGTCAAGGTGCTAGACGTAAGCTTATGAGAAGAGTCAATCAGCCCTCTTTGTCCTCTCCTGTGAGTGAGATTGAGATGCATGAGAGTAAGCTATATACTACAGACCCTGAGACGTGCTACTACCCCAAAAAAGCGTGTGACTTTCGTGCGCTTTCCGTTTCGTGCAAACCGTGTAGCGTTTCGTGTAAACCGTGCAGCGTTTCGTGCAAACCGTGTAGCGTTTCGTGTAAACCGTGCAGCGTTTCGTGTAAGCTCCAAAGCGTTTCGTGCAAACCGTGTAGCGAGCGTGCGAGAAGCGTGTGAGAAACGTGCGACTTTCGTGTAAGAATCGTGTGAGAAACGTGTGACTTTCGTGCAAGAATCGTGTAAGATTCATTCGGAAGTCATTTCATTTTATATATGGCTGTCTATGGGTCAGGATGTCAAATTGTATTAGTATTTTATTATTGAATTAGTCATGTTTGTGATATTTTAGGAGTAAAAACAAAAACAAAATGGAACAACAAAATGAAATTACACGGTAATGTATAATATATATTTGTTTGTTTTCTTTTCCTTCTAAAGAAAATGTGTTCAAATTTATCAACTATGTACAACAATTTTAAGGGCATTGAATTCAATATACTACCAACGCGATCATGGCTTCTTAAATATTTTTTTTTTCTCAAAGAAAGAAAGAAATACCGGTATTATTTTTTTTTTTCAATATAAAGCAAAAATATACCTGGACTCCGCTCTTGTCTTAACATTTTAAGTACGTGAAAGAACGCTTTGAAACGATGTGTCATTTAATACATAAAATTTGTTGCTCATTATTGTCAAATGAATGGATTATAACTTTAATTCACATGCACTGACGACCACATGTTTAGAAACGGAGGGTGGGGGGGGGGGGGGTGGGGTAAAATTAAATTACTAGTACAGTCATTAATTTTTTGTCGTAACTTTCAATCTAATATTAGTTTAAATAAATGCTTAATTCTATATTCTTTTTTAAATCCTTTGTGAAATGTGTGCGTAGATACACCCCTTCAAAATATATTGGAATCTTCTTTCCGCCTTTCAACTGTGATCAAGGTCATTTACAACAGTGATCACGGGCTCCGAGTGCTGGCAACTGAAAACCTGTTTTGCTATATGTACATGTTGAGTTCACGGCTTAATGACACCTGAAAATTACGACTGGGTTTTATTTTTTTTGAAATAAAATGGTTCTATAAATATTTAATGGGTACAACTTATATATCAGCGGATTTCATCTTTTATTTGCAAATCCGAATTTCTAGCCGTAAACAGTAAAATAAACAGAACTGATTTGGTAGTCTTTTCATGAATTAATATCATGTAAGAAAAGTTTAGGAGTAAATTATGAATAATTGTATATTATTTGTTTTATAAATCACGTCCTTTTTATTTCATCTAAGATATTTCAGTATTCTTGTAATATACCTGAATGCCGGTGTAAAGATCGATCTACATTGTTTGTACAATGTATAGTCAAATGCCGCGACTATTAATTGATGTACACATATATACATACGTCTGGTTGGGTTTTGGAATGAAGGATTTCACTGTATGATGGGTCTACTGATGTTATTTGATAAGCTTCATGTAAAAAGAGAAAGAGAATAAAAATAGGTTAAGACATCACATTTAACCCCCCCCTTTTACCGGTTTCCCTCCTTTAAATAATGCTTACGTAAGATAAAAAAAAAATCCCTTAAAAATGTATCAATAATCATTAGTAGAGTATATAGGCAAATTTTATTACTAAATCAAAATCAAGAAAAATAATCCGCCTAAGGAAATTAAACACAATATAATCAATACTATTTAAAATCAATGAGTTCATATTCCTGCAGTAAAAAATCGAATTTTTGTTTAATTTATTAAACTATACTCGCCAAAATATTTAAATGCAAGATATACATTGTAATGAATGACTAATATATAAAAAATGTGTTTTGTCAAACAGTCATGCATGATATCGGCATTTCGATTTTAAACATTTGGATAAATAAATAAATAAATACGAAATGACAATTATTTATTAATTAATTACAACTGTCAGAGTATTTAATATTTCTATCGGTTTATGTGATAGTAGTGTACTGATATTTAATTTAAACAGCTGCTAAATGTGACTTTGTGAAAGATTTCCATATAATTAATGATAAAAC